>NC_092858.1:95768508-95825005 GCF_032062135.1 Pyxicephalus adspersus | reverse complement strand
GAAAACGACGCTGGAATCCTTACCTCCATGGTACCAGCGGGACCATGGAGGTAAGGATGTGACAAAATTACGGGGTTAACCATCCTAGCCATTTTTTTTTGCCCGTACGAAGGTCGGGCATACCGGCTAGGTGGTTAAGCAAATCTTAAAATCTTTAAAAAATCTTAAAAAGTTAAAAAAATCTTTGATAAATCTTTAAAACGAAAATGATTTTGCTGCCTCTCGAACCTAGTCCTTCAAATTTAGAGGGTGTGGTTAGCCTTCTAATCTCTATCTGTTTCTAAACAACAGAAATTCTACTAGACCAATGATGTCAAAATAAAATATATTCATTAGGCATACTAATCTATAAGGCATGTTATGGAAAAATCTGTAAATCTTTGGATACAGTTTTCAGTTACAAAGCTCATATCTACATATCGCTAGCGTGATGTGATATCTAGCAAATCAGTGGAATATTATAAATGTAACTTTCTGTACATGATATACAAAAACAAAATCTTTTTTTAATTCCAGAATTGAATGTAATATTTATTTTTCCAAATATTTTTGCAAATTTGAAGCTTTTTTAATGCAGTGCTTTCTTCTTTCTTTTCCAAAAAATGTGCATTGAAGTCATGCCAGCACTATGCTTGTTCACCATATGGTATGTTTGTACAGTCCAGTCTTTCTATAGTAAAAGAAAATGTGACTGGCTTGTAAGAGATAAATGCACTTTGCAGCTAACTATTGCTTTGTGCAAAGCATAGCTGTTTGTAGTAGTTGAATGAAAGGAAGGATTTCTGATGTCCAAAACACATGCACGCATACACGCGGTGCGGTTGATTTACTACAGCAGTAGTAAAATTATTTCAATTTGCAAATTCATGTTTTCTTAGTTAAGTGAATAGTATGTTATGATAAAGCTGCATTTACTTACAATACATCTAATTCATCCAATCATATTCCAGCAAGTTCCCAACGTTCTTAACCAATCCACCACAGGGCATTTATAAACAACTGACTGAGAAGGACTGCTGTGCATTTCAATGGAGGAGAGCACAGCAGGGTGCTACTCATCCTTCCTCCTTCCCTTTCTATAGAGAAGAACAACTCTTTGTGTACAGTGCTTGTTTGTTCATCTGTCACTGAAAATGATCCGGACGTCCATTGATACAGGTATTCGGTCTGCACAGGGCATTAGTTTATCACTATGGACATATCTCTAAAACAGTAAGACCCTCCAAAACATAACCAAATAAAAATAGCCCATTCAAAGATCTGAGTTTTGCTGCAATATTCACCATCATTCTACTGTTGACCCCTCAGTATTTCTTTTTCACTGGTGAACATCCTCTGTATAATTGTGGTGCAGTACACCTACAAAGTCCTGCTGTACAGGAGCAGCAAAAGGATGATAATAAAAATTTGTATTGTTTCATTTGCTTACAGATTTTTTTTGAACAGGCCACTACACTAAAATTTTACGTTCTCAGTATGAACTGGCAGAATTCAGCAGCTGTTACATCACCAAGTCCTAATAACAGACAGACTGGAAAATAATGTGTTAATACATAAGCTCTGCATGGTTTATTTCAAATCCATTTCTCATTCACTCATCACTGTCTCACCAACTTTGGCAATATTACATTTTTGAATGACTATACAATTTTATACCAATGTATTTCTCACAGAAATTGGGAAAGATTCCAGCATTTGGAGGATTACAGAGAACAGAACAGCTCCTGGGATCCCTCGATGGCTTGTAAACATTATTCCTGTTTGTCTGACATAATTGCTGTTGAGAGAATTAAACTAAGAGCCAAACTAGAGTGTACTGCACACCCAAGAAATCAACCTTTGTCTTCATGCTTGGGGTTTGACATCTATGATGGCCTCCAGATTGTGCCTTAAAGGCCACAGCTGAGTTTAGGCTATGGAAAAATAAACAAAATCATATGTACCTGAAGGTTGTACACAAATTCCATGCACCAGCATGCAAATGTTACCTGCAGTTTGCATTGTGTTTGCAGACTTTGGACTAACATGATCTATTTTCTTAACCGTTTGCTTTCCTGTCTCTCGTGTGCTTGTATCCTATAGAAAATGTCGTAAAAGAATTATGCATGCTACCATTCCTAACTTTCAGAAAAGTCTAGTTGCCTGATTGGCATTTTGATTGCATACTGACTTAAAACAAATAGAGGCCAAGAGTATATCTAAAAATAAATGCCCCCAGCCAAACCTAAATGGGCCTTAGGATTGTGATCTGCAGCATACTTAGGCACCCTAAAAAATAGTCAACATGGTTAATGATTTTGTTTTTTTTTTTATGACCTTACCAATAGAGAGATATAAATTACCAAATTGTGGCAAAAGAATGCAACCTATGTACCACATAGAGTGAGAACACAAGGTGGGAACAGGACTCTGGCTCTCACTATGGACGTAGATCAGCCCAATTTAATTTAATTTTTTTCAGAAATATATTTTTTTTTTATTTTGTACAAAAAGTGTTTTTTTAAACTTTATCACTAACACGAACCATACTTAACTTGTTAAAAAAGTGGAAGTTTATGTGTAGTCCTGTCTTATAGTGATCAAAAATGGCTAAAGTAAAAGTACTTATAACAACTTTTGTTAGTTGGTTAGTTTTGTTAGTTTGTTACTTATACAACGGGCTCTATTTATAAAATAGGAAATCTAACAATCCCTCAAACATTCCCTCATGGGAATTGATTACTGCCATTGAAACACAATATATCTTATCATTGAAACATGAACCTGGAAGATTTCCGATAAGGAATATCTGAGCCCCTGATTCATCAATAAAATCCGCGCTCGCTGGAAGCGCGAAAGTACGCGCGGCCATCGATCGCGGTTTACCGTTTTTAGGGGAACAGTGACTTTTAATGCAAGCTCGCCAGTGTAAAGCTGCCGGAGATGCGTGGCTCCGGCCGCGAGCTTTTTCAGTTGCTGAATAGCGCGATGGCGTACGATTTCGGATCGCGAATACGAATGCGCGATCGATAATCGCATTCTGCTTGATGAATCAGAGGCATTGTCTGTTTTCCTCTCTAATAAATGTCCAATGAGTCTAATTTATTATAAATAATGTGGCACCGAAGATTGGTGTTTTTAGTTTAAGTTATTATACCACATATGAAAAAATATCAACAATTTGAATATATAAAAGACTTAAAATATCAGTGTGATAGAGGCAGGTAAATACATAGTTTTTTGATACACAAGTTAAATAAATTGAATAGTTTCACTTAATACATAATTAACATATATACGATAGATTAGCTTGGTAACGCGTTTCAGAGTCTTTTCTGCTTCATTAGACCAGAAACTATGTTAGATAAGTGAAGTTGTCTAATTTATTGCTTGAGAACACTCAAAAAAATGTGTGAGAATATTCATTCAGTAGTCAATGTATACAGTAATTTGCTTTTTGCATAATTGGATAACTGAACTAAATGGTCACAACATTATTTGGGTAAAGATTTTCAAATCCTTTAATAAATCAGACCAACTTTTTGCAGTTCTTTTTAAAACCTCTCTCCCTCTCTCTCTCTCTCTCTCTCTCTCTCTCTCTCTCTCTCTCTTTATATATATATATATATATATATGCATCTAACAAGGTGTTAGCTTTGGCTACCATAATATTAAGATAAAGTTTCTTCTATAGATTTGACATTTTAAAGCACAAAATAATCTCCTCCATATGCTGGTCCTCTACTTTAACAATTTTAGTAGTATCAGTAACAACTTGTTAAGGCAGCAGAGAAATATTACCCACTGTCATATATATAAAGTTAAAAGATTAAATGTCTTCATAAGGATGGAGAAAGAATTATTCCTCTCACTACTAAACATGTCCCAGAATTACACACCATCAATAATGACTAAAGTCACAGTGATCAATGATAGTTTCCTTGAAGAGATGTCAGACTTTTCATGCTGAAACCATATAGTGTTGATAGATGCAATAAAACAAAGGTCTGATGGAAGCAATGCAGTTAGTAGCAGTCAAAAAGATTTCTTTTAGTTCTAATATTTCCACCAATTTGAAGTCATATGGTGATGTGTTTAAAACACGGTGATGTAGATCTGATATAGATTTTGTAGTATCCCTTTTACTTTTTTATGTTTAAAAATATGCTTTATGTTAAGGTAGCCCATTCATTTTTCATGGCTTTTACTACACCTCAGGACATTAAGAAAATGCCTGTGCTTTTTTTGGCAATTCAATGCATCATAACAGATTATACACACCCGCACCTTGTGGTTCTCTGTATCACAGATGTATTTTTATTTTATATTTATGTGCACTAGGAAGTTTTAGATATTGTTGAGAATGAATAGATCTCCTGGTATGTTTTAATATTGTATTCCTACTAGACGGAGTCGCCCTCCTAGTTTTTTCTGGTATCTTCAGAAACAAAAGTTGACTTGTCCTGGGAAAAACTGCTGGAGAGGGTGTTCCCCTTAATTTGGGGAGATTTTTTCTCTGTTGTGTGTTTAATAGTCTCCTTTTACTCCAGTTGGTAGGAATTTACGTTCTACAGATAGTATTAGGAGATGCTTCAATATTTATTAGAGAAATAGTTTTCAGCTTGATCTGTTTCACTTGCACTAATCAGTAGATGTGATATACAATATTTTAAAATATCTCTTTCAGGGGGAAATAATGTGACTAATAGGGTTATGTAACGTTACAGCAAACCAAGTGTACCACAGTCTGTATTATTGTACTTTAACACAAGAGCAAATAAATGCACATCTCTAAACAAACCTTTTTTGGGAATAGAATTGGGGAATGGCTAATGCTCCATCCTCACTTCACCATCCTCCTACCTCATTGAAAGTGATAAATCTCCTCACTGCTCGAGAGCTCAATGTCCCAGATTGTCTCTGGGACACCTTTTGTGTGACCCCCTGTAAAAGGGTAGTTCATTATACAGAGGAAACTATCTATCCACTATCATTATACCTACCTGTGTTTCACACAGAAGTTCTCCAAAGAGGACCAGTCCTTCTCCCACTCCCACCAGGGATTAACCAAGTACTATTTTTAACTACATATTCTGTATTTTATTACTATTCAATAGGCACTGCTCAAGAGATATACCAGTTCTATATAGCCTTATGAGAAACTTCTACACAAAAACCACGTTGCATAATCATTACCCCTGAGGAAGCCAAGCAAGGCGAAACACGTTGGGTATAAGAACTCTATTAGGTTGACATGGTCATGTATACTCTGTTAAGCTATTTTATGTATAGAAATAACATCTGACACCCCTGATCTACTAATGGGCTATGGACGTAATTATTTGAAATAATGTAATTATTTATGAAAACTGTCTTTTTTTGAATACATAATTATTATTAAAAGATTTTCTAGCCACAAAAACCTCTCCTTTCTCTGTTGCTTCACTTCATGTACAGTACATGTTTAAAGTTGTCACAAGACAGGAAGTAATATAGGAGACAAAAATAAAACAAGAAAACAAGTAATAGCCCCACTATACTCAAAACTCAAACCTCAGAAAAATATAGCTGAATTTATTTTTTAACTTATTTGTTTAAACCCCTTTAAGAATTATAATGCACATTTGTAGTGCATGTATAGCCAAATGTTTTTTCAGTTGCTAATCCACTTCACTTTGTAGAGATGTCTTTTAACATCCTGTTGCACATTTAAGACAGGAATTATAGGAAAAGATTGCCAACAGTATACAGATACAAAAAATAAAATTCTTAATAACTAATAAAAACGTTGGCTATAAACTGTAAGTTGTCTGAAAAAGATTAAGTGTTTAAAGTATGAACAAATTTGATCATATAATATTGCACTGCTGAGCTCATCAGATTGTAAAGAGTAGCAGGCAAGAAAGTAGAAATTTCTCATATATTTATATGTGAAGAAAAAAATAAATATACTGGCTTCATCATATGGTCCGTGCTTCTTATTAGCTGCACATCTGCTCCTGCTAAACTGTCATTAGAAGGGTATTTCTCTGTACTTTGTATCTGTTATTGATTTTGTTAGCAATAAGTGGAATCACGAAGGCTGAGGTCAGCCTATACAAAGAGGACAATTTAACATTTCTGTCCTGATTTTTTCCTGTGTCTGATCTGACTGGAGATTATTTAAGTCAGAAAAATATGATATAGTTGTTATTGAACACAGGTGAAAACCATGACATCATCATTGGTCTAGTAAATGGAATTTTCAAGATGCACATCTTATATACCTATTACGCCACAAGTTTCCAGTATGTTAGGTAACACCTTATGTCATTTCTGGGTTTGTATTACAACCAGAATTATTGCAGTACTGTATTCTAGTTACATATTTACATAGTGACCTAGGCTGAAAAAAAACACAACCAGCTTGTCAATAAAAAAACGAATTAGGTAAATGAAAATGTAAAGAAAATTTAAGATGCTGCATCCTGAGATTTGTAAAAGCGATCTGCTAAAACTAGTTGCTTCAGAAGACTATTTTATATTTTTCTACATTTTTTCAGCTTTTTATAATTTTTACATTTTTTATCTTGTGTGAAAGTTAGGAGCTCAACTTTGGGCTCTGAGATCCCCCTAATTCTACTACCTAGGTACATATATTGGTATATATATTCATATATTCTACTAGTACTAGTCCCACTACTTGTAGTGTGCTTTGGACCAGCTTTTCTTTACTGTATTACTCTGGAGGAACCTTTGAATTAACTTTTAGGTCTCAATTAACCCCCATTAATAATTACTTTATCCAAAATTCACGGTACAAGGAATGTTCTTTACATTGTTGGCCATTGAATACTTCCTACGTTTATTCTTTTTATCCTATCTAGTTTTGTTTGTGGTTCCTTATCATTTTTCAATATTTTTACCATAATGCAAGTTAAATTTACACACCTGTAAATACTGAATTAAGACTTTGATTCCTTTTTTTTAAAAAAAAGCTTTACCTGTGTGCTTTGTGCCATTATTACCAAACCAATCATTAGAGAATGAGGACTATTTGAAAAAATAAAATAACTAAGCTTGTTTTTTTAAGCACTTCTGGTCGAATGATTTGATATACACCCTTTTGTCATAATATATGCAATCTGATTCTTATTCCTTTGTGGTGTTAATATAATCTGTAGTGCCATTGTCTTCCCTGATATGCAATTGGTTTGCTTTATATAATTTTTAAGAGGAATCTACCTATAATTGCAATTTCCCTTAACTATTAGATGCATGAATATATATAATATATTTGTTTA
This sequence comes from Pyxicephalus adspersus, assembly GCF_032062135.1. Classification (NCBI taxonomy): domain Eukaryota; kingdom Metazoa; phylum Chordata; class Amphibia; order Anura; family Pyxicephalidae; genus Pyxicephalus; species Pyxicephalus adspersus. The sequence continues at coordinate 95,817,743 of NC_092858.1, read as the reverse complement.
TAATATATTTATTTATAAAGATGCCATTAGGCCTATGGAAATACTACTACTTTGGTAGTAATGTGGTAATGTGGTAATTAGTGGTGATTTTTTGCAAACACCATGATCCCCACAATTAACATTTTTTTAGAAGCAGTATATATACTTACCACAACAGCAATGAATTGGCTTCATATACTACTTCTAAAAATATGACATCACTGCTATGGGATCAGTACTAGCAATAATAAGCTTTTCGTTGTTTATAATTATTGAATCCAGCACAGCAGATTGGTGGAGCTTTTGTACAATTTTACAAATGATTGTCCTTTAAAGTTTTTTGTATCTCACTTATGCCAAAAGTTTCATTTTACCACACTCATTCCTATTTCAGGGTAATTTAAATAAACATGATTACCATAAATAGGCCTAAGAATTGGGTGTGTTCAGGAAAATTTTATTCAAAAATTAAATATATTATATATATTATATATTACCCTATTTATTATTATTTGTTATGTTCTTGATGTGATGATTCTATGATTTACACACTTTCATGCACAGAGATTTTATTTAGAGGTATAATAGTGGGTTTTGTCATTGTAATGAAGAGAAATGTGTTTTGTTAAGGAGGCTTACCTACATTTTGTTTTTGAGTCCCAATTGTCTGCTCTTTCTTGGTATGACTCACTGGTTGACGTTTTTTGGAATGATGTCAGTTCTATTCTTTGAGCACCTAAGTGAAAGATTTTTGCTTGCTCTTACGAGTAGTACGACCCACTTTTGATGCACTTTAGATTTTTTTGTTTTTGTATTTATGAATCGCTTTGAAAAGGGTATTGGAACGATGTTAGCTCCTTTTATTGCATGCTAAGTTCAGGCTAGGTGCTCTCTCTTGGTATGACATCACAGTCCTTTTCATATGTCAATGCATACAGTACATATCCATGTCCCAGTAATATGATATAACATAGTTAGAAAAAAAAATAGTTAAAATGTTAGGAAATCTGAAGATGATTTAGTTGTTATGGACATTTTTTTAATTTATGGTATTACTATAATAAAAGAGAATGATTTTGCCCATATTCCCTATTTACTACATCAGCAAAATATTTTTTTTGTTGCTGGTGCATGCTTTAACATCTTCCTTTCATGGCAATCAGATGATGTGTCAACTTTTCAAGAAAGGGAAAAACTGATTAAAACCCAGGAGAATAGTTTAGTAAAAACACATTGGAAATGTTATGTGTTTTGTGTCATTCTTTGACTAACTAATGCAAAATTATGTAAAAATATGCAAAGAACTGACTTGATTAACTACATTTACAATTTATGACTTCATATGAAGTAAAAACAAAAACATGAGCTTTAACATGTGAATGAACAAGGTGCTAACTATAGTAGCAGTTACAACCTAAGCAAACATTTGGCTAAAGCATTCTGATTACAGTAAGAAAATTAAAATACCTTAAATTGCTTTGTTTATTTGCTATAGTAAAATAAACAAAGGGCCTGTCAGTATCCACTGTCAAAAATAGGTAATTACATGCATAATGAGAACATTTTGCCTAACTAGTCTTTAAAGTGAATCTGTGATTTGTCTAAGAGAGGGGCAGGTAGATGAACCTACTTTTTTTCTCTATTAGACAAACCTTCACTTTATACTACTTTTTCACTTACTCCATGACTATAAACTATGTTAGCTAAACTAGGATAGTAAAATAAACAACTAAGTGTATTGGTTTGTATACTATGCTTGCGCAAGGTTTTAAAGTTACTTCTGTGCTCACACTAAAGAATCTGCCACCACAATCCTATAATGTTTAGCCGAATGATGAGATGTTGGATGGATTCCTAAATTATTTGATTGCTTTACATTACAAAAGTTGTTAACTCTGTAACTTGGTTGTTAAAGAGAACCTACAAAACAAATGTCAATATATGATTCAATTTGCCAACAACCAATCAATACTGAAATACTATTTGTCAGTAATGTTGACCAATAAAATCTAGCAACCATTAGGTTTTCTACTGTATAATCTATTTTAGATTTAGTATTTTAAGTAGATCTAAACCTATCTTTTTAAATCTCATCTAGTTTTATTTCAGAAGTTGTTTTAAAACTCTTTAAAATTGTAGCAAAAGAATAAATGGTGCTGATCCTCAACACCTCCTTTACAACCATCTCCAAGTTGTGCTCCGGCATTGTTACCCTGTCACAACCCCCCCTAATTGGAGACGACAAGCGGCTCTGTTGACACACAAGTTTAGTTTACTGTTTTTACATTGAGTCAAATGGTCAAAGGCACTTTGGCACTTTTTCAGCCATCACATGGGCAGGTGCATGTAGAAAAAGGAAGGCTGCAGGAGCCTGGAGAAAATCATGAGCTCTAAAATTAAGAAAGGCGAAAACAGTTAAATTTTCAATGAAAAGAGCATTACAATTGTTACATACAGAGTTTTAGCCAGCAAGCATCTTATGGTTGATGGGAGTGACCAGTGGAATAGTTTATATAGCGTTCTAAAACAAGAAGTTGTGGTACCACCCACATGTGATGAACAGTGTCTATTGTTGGAAGTACAATGAATGAAATAGCTGGAGACAGTAATACCGGGGAGAGCATGGCTAAGGCAATTACATTGTGCAATAAAATCTGAGTTAGCAATTTCATTATGGGATTTATCTTGCATTAGAACATAGGTGAGGTTGGACTTGCAGGTGGTGAGAAACTGGAAGACATGATTCTTTCAAAGAGAAATTAATTGGCAGTCCTAGGAGGTACATGACCTCTCACAGCTATACAATGAGTTTTTTAATTTAAAAAGTTGATTTCCAAAGATAATATTTACACTTTGCATCAATTATCATGATTGCTTTAATTTTTTTGCCTTGTTCAATTGTGACTTTAGTTGAGCTTTAAGCTCTATACCTAACTGCTAAAGACCACTGGACACCAAAACATGGTCACATAACCAGATTGGGGTTCCCTTTGTTGTCTATGGTTTCATTAACTGGTGTTGTTTTCAACTTGTCTTGATTAAACACATGTGTTGTGCTTTTCATATTGAGTTGGTTAATCATATAGTGGCTTTTAAAAATGTGAAGAATTCTGATATATATTGCCAGAGGAAATGACTTTCTAATTATTTCATGGCTTCGTGGATTATGAGTTTTTGTCTTTAAATATGAGTGAATTAAAACACTGTCTGATTTGTTAAAAGAAAATGCAAAAACATGGGGAGAACATGCTTATAAGGTTCTTGTCCTCTTTGATGCCAGGTTCCCATGAGTGTGTGCTCTGTGTAGCAGCCAGCACGCACAATCCCTCAACCAGTCTAGTACATTAATGTTAATTTGGCTCAAACATAAGTTGCAGTCCTTTTTTTTTTAGTTTGTATTACATATACAAAAATATGTTGTCCTAAAGGATATCCAAGAGCAAAAATTGAATATATTGCAGTGTATTATTTCTGGGTTTTTTCAGTTGACTTTGTTTTAAAAACTGATACTTGTTGATTTTACTAGTGTTCTGTGCACTAAACTGGTGTTTCAGATAACATTACCAGCTTGGCCACCTCCTTCTGTAAACTAAATGACCCCTATTTTATAAGTAATGGAGATAGGGAGATGCTTGTAATCCATATCATTAAAAACAGCCTTGGATGAAATCACTGCTCCCACACAGATACAGTACAGAAAATAGGCATTATAACCGTACAACAAAAAGTCTGGTATTACCAAATCCCCAGGACACTGGGTTTAGATATACTGTAAAGAGTATGTGTGTGCTAATGTTTAAAAGTCGAATACAAAATGGTATATAGGATGAGAATGTTTAGGGGAGTGAGCAGTTTAGGTTCGTCAAGGTCACTAATTTTTCATCATTTAGTGGTTTTTATCTTAGGTGGGGTGTCCTAAGCCATAAAGGAAAATAGGTGGTTGCTCTTGGGGTTTTCTATGTAAATTTTTATGAAATTAATATAGTTCGTGAGGCAGTGCCTCTGGGAGCAACAATATAAATCAGACTCTAGGTCATATAGTGGTGGGTAAATCCTTCCAGGATCTGCAACCTTATTGTTAGAGTCTCGAGAATACCCAAGTTTTATTGCGGGTGTCCTAATACCATTGTGTAAAGGTATTTATGATGGTAATGCTATGTCAAAAAAATAATAATATAATATTTTGTTAAATGCTAAAAGGTTCCTATAACCATAGCAGGTAGGTGGGTTGGGGCTGGACAGTGGTAGAAAAGGGCTGTGAGCTTCAAAGCTACAACAGTCATGTATTGCTTGTACTTAACAAAACAAACTCTCTTCTGCATTGTTTTATTATATAGAGTAAAAGGCTGTGTAACTTCTTACGCATGCAGTGATGACTTATCTTTCCCATCTTGTGGTCTTGTGATGTCAAGCATTTTATTTTTTTTTTATTTGAAATTAACAGAAAATGGTTACTTCTAAAGGAATTAGGTATTGCAAAACCTATTCATTTCCTAATTCATGTTTTCAACATGAGCCTTTTAGCTGCATATGATTTCAGTGTATTCCTGTCTGTTATTTTTAATAAAGGTGACAAGGTTAATCACTATTTAATATGCTCAAACCCTGAACATTGCATAAAAGCTACTAGTGCTCTGTACTTCATCATCCAGTACAGTTCATCATAATTCCTTACCCGCACAGATTAACCAGATCATTAAACTATGAGAGCAGCAGAAAATTACTTAAAAAAGCAAATTATAAATTCCTCGGCAAATCATGTACACGGATAATTAGCAGTAATTCTGTCATGGCAATTTACAGAGATTAGTCATGCTTGTGGTCCTGGATTCTCATAAAAACAAACTATGCTTTAAGGTTTGTGTTAGCTACTTAACTAAATTAGTTTACTCCAATAAGCATTTTTTCCTCCATAATTCTTACAGAAATGTTAAACTGTAAAAATATTGAAATGTAATATGATTTTCAGCAATGGAAATAAACAGACTTTTAGACAAGTATATAAAAATGCATCCTAATTCTGTAATGTGCTAATTAAACAGGCAATAAATCAAAGTAGAGAGGTAAATCTGTCTTTGTATTAGTACACTAGGAAAACTGACTTAGAGGATCCGACACGGTAAACAAATCAGTGTCAACATTTGGGTTTTAGTTCAGTTTAGGTAAATAACCATTCTCTAAAGTGCCTAATACAAGGTCTTAATATTCTTTCTTCCCTTTCTTCTTCTTTCTTATGGTCTAGATTAGTGTTCCTCAATTAAGGTTCCTCCAGAGGTTGCTAGAGGTTCCTTGAGCAATTTGTGCCTCTCAGGTATGTTTAACTGACACCAATGATCTGTGTAAGGATGACATTCTTTTCATTGTCTAGCAATGTAAGAGGCAATATTTCCACTTATCACAATGCTAATTTACTGTGAGTTGTGGATATAGTAGTAATAGCAGGCATTCCCTATATACCTGAATATTATTTTAAGTGTTCCCCCATGTTAGTAAGATTGAGAAATTCAAGTCTATATAGTGGTCAGCATAGGATGCAAGTTAGAGCAGATTTTTTGCCTGGTCATGGATTTGAGATCTTTCTGGCCAGTATTTCAAACTAATTCTGAATATATAGGACTATCCTGTGCATCCTCTAGGTCGGATGTGCCTGGTTCACAATGGTGGACAATCTCATCTGGGCTTCCTCCAGGTTTGAAAGAGCATTAGCCAAAAACCCTCATAATATATGTTATGCCATCTAGAGCTTTATACAGTTTATGCACACAAAGCAAGCTTAACATACCACTATCAATTTGCAAGAATTGAAACAAGGTGCATGATACATTTTTCTCATTGTCTGCACCCATTGTGGTTACTGCATCCCAGTACTTAGCAAACTGTAGTCACTGCCTTCATTTTTGTTCCATATAAACCTCTAAATTCTTCTAAGGCATAATCACAGAGATTTATATCTAATTTAATTACATGAAATACTGTAAAACCACTATAGCCAAAAAGGTTGTCAAGTATTGGCTATATATGTTTTGTTATGGGTATAGAGGAATATAAATAGTTTACTTTGGTATTCAGAAGGCGCGGTCTTTTGGTAAATGTCCACAACCTACAGCAATGTTTCCTAGACTGCACATGTAACATAAGTTGCACTGAATGCTGTACAATGCATGATAACTGTTTTGCCACTGTATGTAGAGGAAAAAAATTACAGAACCATGCACATCTTGCATATGAAATGCTTTATCTTTCATATTGACCATAAAATTATACAAAAAAATTAAATACTTTCTAAATTTGCATTTAGAGTTAGTTTTGATTTTGCTTTACACATAAATTCACTGTTGACTGATGATGACTAAATTAAAGAAATTACCTATTCATGAAATCCTAAAAAAAATTCTAAGGGGCTAATTTATTAAAGCTCCCACCCACCTACTAGATTGTAAGCTCTTCGGGCAGGGTCCTCTCCTCCTGTATCACTGTCTGTATTAGTCTGTCATTTGCAACCCCTATTTAATGTACAGCGCTGCATAATATGTTGGCGCTATATAAATCCTGTTTATTAATAATATTAAAGCTCTCAAAAGCTGGAGAAGATAAACTTTCATCAGTGATTCTGGGTGATCCAGCAAACCTGAAATGGATCTGGTCCAGGGCTGAAAACATTTGCTAACAAATAGCAAATGACTTTAAGAAATTAATTTTTTGAGTTTGCTGGATCACCCAGCTTCACTGATAAAAGTGTATCCTCTCCAGACTTTGAGAGCTTTAATAAATTAGGCCATATATATATATATATATATATATATATATATATATATAGATAAATATATGTGCATATTTCTAGATTAGTCTGATCTTTGAAGGTTCATTAAACTTCTAAAAAATCCAGAAAATCATGAAAATTATGAAAATTTTAGAAAGCTTTGAACATGGTTTCTAGGTAATTTGCAGTTGTATGGTGTATTACATAATTTTATTATAATGTTAATTTAAAAGGTAATAGTATTCTTACTGTGAGAGAAAAAGTAAATACAAGGGAACGAAATAAATATTTTTAATTGTCCTTAATAAAATGCTCTTCAAAAACCTAATTTTCAGGTCACATGATCCATGTTGAAGAAATGATTAAATGATTAAAATATAAAATGCCTTATTCTGATTCTGACTTTATTTCTCAAAAATAATGAATGAATAGCAAATATCGGTATAATAAAGTTTCCATTACTCCAGCTTTAATGCTGAAACTGTAACCATTTAAATACTCATATTTTTTTCTAACTGTTTTAGATCTAAAAATAGGGAAAAAACAGGTAGTCTTTTCTAAACTATATACTAAAATATGATGTGACAAATTTTTGTATAAAAACTAATTTTCTAATGGTGATCATGGCTCACTGTGATTCTTAAACCTTAGCATGTTTATATATTGTATTACATTATCTGTTTAGGTTTATTAATTAATAATTGATTTCAAATAATAAATCCAATTTTGTTTCTCATCTGGTGCTACCTAAAAATAGTACTAAAGCTTACATGTACAAATCAGACTTACCTAAGACCTAAGATAGTTTGGGAAGAACACTTAACTTTTTTCAATTCAGTTATATATATTCATCTTGATTTAAAATACCCAGGATTTCTAAAGAGAATAGTATGTTGCTATTTCTAGGTTGCTAATTCTAGATTATACTTTGGAAAAATAATAAATAAAAAAATATGTTTCCACAGTTTAGTCTTTACCCAAAAACAGCAAATGCTTGAGGTGTTCTAAGACTGTTAAAAATTAAGGAAGCTCATTTGGGACAGTACAACTCCCAGCTCTGCATTGACACTGGCTAAATGTGTTACTAATCGATTCAAACCATATGTTAGTACTCTGCTGAACTTGTTTACGTCTGTGTTCAGCATTGATGAAAAAGCAAGTCATGTGCGTAAATTGACTCTTGGAATTATATTTTTAGCAATGACAATCAAATAACCCCAGATTATTGGCAAAAAATCAATTCCAATCTTGAAACTATATTTCACTTTTTAATAATTTGCAAGAGGTGTTTCATTCACACATGATTGGTGGGAATCAAGGTATTGTCTACTTTTTCATGGCTAATACAGTGATATTAGTCTAACATATATGGAAAGAAAATAGGTTTTTTATACAAATCAAGCCAACTAAATTTTAAGAAACATTTATGATTTTGGGTTAACTTTTTTTTCATTTATATATTTCTGGATTAAGATTTTTTTTTACCTGTTTAGTATTTATTTTAAACATTTGCTTTTAAATTTATTACAGGTTGTAGAGCACTTTGAGTTTATTTTTAAAGTTTTGTAAAAATACAAGAAGATAACAGCATAAAGCATTTAGCTGCTTACTAAGAATCTGCAGATTGATAAAATATTTTGGCAGAATCTGAATGGCTGTTGGACTTCAAATTGATTTGTATGATAAAATTCATAAACTTTACAAACAAAACACATAAATATATCATCATTAAATATTGTAATAACTCCTCTGTGTTTGGAAACTGCAGTAATGTTTTGTGATTGCCAATTTACTGCAAGATACATTTTCTGTGATTTACTAGTTTCTGCTATGGGTTTTATTCCTGCCTAATATGTTTTTTGGTGTTGACCTACTAAATGAATGTGGACTGTTCACTTAGCACAATAAATTATCACCTTCCAAAGTAAGGTAAAGGGTTTAAAAGTAAAGCTTTGCTGACTTTAACTTTCAATCATGTGCAGGCAAAAATCAAGCTGTTATACATTTCCTTGCACATGATTGCAAAGTGAAATGTTTACACATTCACTATGCTTAGTAAATATTCCCATGCAGGATGATAATTCACATAGTTTAGTGAACAGCCTGGTGACCTTGGTGAATGGCAACAATTATAGCTAATACTTAGCATATTCACTAATTTCTGAATCAAGAGTTAACAATGAGACCAGACTTTGTGTATCAAGCCAAGATCAGAATTTAGGGGGAAAATATCACAGCCCATACAACAGTTTGAAATAAAAATTAATTAGACAGAGACCATATCCCACTTAACAAGCAGAATTTAGATTTTAGGAAGCAGAGACCAGAGGGTTTGTAAGAAGTTGAGATCCGAATTTAGGAAAAAAGAGATCAGAGACCATTTAACAAGCTGAAGTCAAATCTAAAGTCACGGCCCATGGTAACAAGTTAAGGTCACGAGGAATCAACCAGTGTAACAGACAGTAAGCAGGACAAACAAACCCAAAAATCAGGAAGCAGTTAACTGAAGAAATTATATAGCTGGTCATAGACTCTGATATGGGTCTCAATTTAAGCCACTAAAGAAAACTAAGAAGTGTCTATGGCACACAATCCTTCAGAGATAATGTGCATGTCAAATCCACAGAAGGCCCGGTTTTTAGACTTTCCATGTTGATGTCCTGACAGTCAAATTGTTAAGCATTCAAAATTGTTCTGGATTATTCTCCTATAATTTCATGCTAATCATTTCTCTATTTTTAATATCTCTTTGTATTTGCCCATTAATGAAGAGAGATTTTCCACTTAGATAACTCTATGGAGCACTTCCATTGCTTCATGTGGCTTCATTTTGTAGACTGACAACATCCAACTGTTTTGGAAGTGTTTGAAATTGGCCTTAATATAAAAGCAGCCTCAAGTGAAGTCACAACTGGCCCCATTACCTGTCCTAAAAAGATAAAATATTTTCCTGCTGAGCTTTTCTGCTTCTATATTGCCATCACTGTTCTATCAGCCATTCAATTGCTGTATGTTTTATTGTTTTAATTTTATGGTTTTTTCATGGTATGCTAAGACATTATTAAAAACATTTGTATGATTTTAAAAAATAAAGAGGCTATTTATGCTGGTTTCTTGTCATTACTTAGCTTTCAGTAGGCGTGGAAAGCAATACAAAGATCTTTGTTGTAAATAAGTCATGTCAAATAAGATACATGTCAGTTCTGTAAAATTATTAGTGTATACCAATGAACAGATTTGTGGGCATAACTAGTACAAAACAAAAGTAAACTAGAGATACTTTCCTAAGCCGGTGTTGTCACCAAACAGCAGACAACTCCAGTCCTCAATTCAGATTTCAAAGATGGGAGTAATTGGCAGGTTGGTGAAAGGAAATAAAAAATAAAAAAGGGAGACTTATGGCACCTAATGACTGTGAAAAACAGCTTGTATCTCCCCAGAGGGAACTAGTAGTACAATTTTGCTGTCCTATTCAACCCACAACTCCAAAAGCATAGAACAGGTTATGTCCTAAAAACACCTCCAAATCTGCCCACCAAAACCAACCATCAGAGCCAACCAAATAGCCAAACTCTGACATATTCTGCTTTAAAATGCTTAAAATATATTATGTGTTTGTTTCACATTTTAAGACATAACAAAGAAGTGAACTGAAAGAAGTGTGCTAAAATGTTTGATTGGTTATTTATATATATATATATATATATATATGTGTCTTTTTTTTTAATTAGTTCTAAAGAAAAGATAGAAATGACCTCTCCAAGACGTTTTTTTGGGACACTACTTAACAATATATAAGCACAAATATTAAAATCATGACACTTTTTTTTTTTATTTCATTGAAATATATTAGTTATAGTATCTCACAAAAGACAAATACATTTAAAAATCATTTGTGCTATATTTGTGTTTTTATACGGTAAGACCAGGGGTGCCCACAATTTTTTGTCTTGACTTTTAAAATGACCAGGTCAAAGTGATCTACCAACAATAAACCTGGACTTAATAACTCCTGTGCGAGGTAGAGTTTATTTTGAAAGGCAGGGCTCTGTGATCTACTTGTGTTGCCTTCGCGATCTACCGGCAGATCACGGTCTACTTGTTGGACACCCCTGGGTTAGATACTGTCCCAAAAACTTTTCAGAGGGATCAGTAAAATACGTAAGAAATACCTGGAAATCCTGCTTGTCCCTTCCATAACCTCTACTTTTCTTTTTCATTCTTACAGTGCTATGGATATATGATATCTGCAGTAGTTGCCGATCATTACAAGTTGTCTCCACCTCTATTACTTAGAGCCTGGGAATGAAGATTTGCTACTAAAAACTGTTCTCAATTGGTATCTAAACATGCAAAAACCACCGGTATTTGACAACAGACATCTATTTTCTTATTTATATTACTAAAACCTACATTCACAACAATGGTTTATCTTAGTAACTCATCTATTATCATGCAGATCAGTGAAGGCTTTCAGTCAGACAAACCGAACCTCACAGCAGGTGATTTTTGGTGCTGTCTACTTAGCAATAAAAATACATATTCATCATGCCAAATTGTAGTGACCTGATAAATTCCTGTGCTTATTGCCTATGCTAAATTTTTATAACTTAGCATATGTCCTGATGTGTTACTAGCAGGATACCCATGTGAAAGTAAAGGGAAGAAGCCTAAAAAAACTAATGCAGCCACTACATTTGGAAGAATTAGTAAGCTGCAATATATTACACTTTTTGCTCTTGTGATATTCCATTGCTTGATTTCTCGACCTACACACTGGAGTAAGTGGTTCATCCTCATCCATATTGTGTTTTTTTTTTTTTTTGGAACATACTAACGTGATTTGGAACACTTAAATCTCCGAGGTAGACGTAGACAGGAACATATTCAGGAATGCTGGTGCAGAGGAATAATAAATACACATACAAAGCCAAAGGGCAGACATAGTTAATCAATTTCCATCTTTAGCTAAAATATGCAAATCAAAATATACATTTAATGAACTGCCCGTTGAACCACTGGCACCTTCAAATCAAAAAGCATGATTATTAGCTGGTACTATTGTGTTCAAACCTTTGATATACAGATACAACAAATACTCCAATAGAGAAAGTATAATTTTTTAATACATGTGCTAAACTAAATAATAGATACATTCTAAAAAATAGTTATCCCTCTAAAATTAATAAACAGAGAGTGATGTAAATTAAATTCTATTTTCTAAATTCTATTAATCCTGACTGTTAGGAAGTGGGGATAGAATAAATCGTACTGGTTGCTATAGTTTACTACACACAAGTATTCTTTTTGCTGTTATGTATTGAGAATCCTTATTGTTGCCCTGTGTAATGCAAGAACAACCTTACTTTAACCTAAACTTTTGGAATACTGGTAAAAGGTGTGGACAAAAACACTAGGTGTGAAACAAAACAGTTTCTGTGTATAAAGTCCCATTGTGATCCATATGTTATGGTTTACCAGCCCATTACAAGTAAGTATATCAGGAGTTGCACTCCATTCTGACCATATGCTACATATTTGCTGGAGCAGCCTTTCTCAACCATGGTACTGTGGAACCCTATGGGCCTGATTTATTAAAGCTCTCCAAGGTTGGAGAGAATACACTTTCACCAGTGAAGCTAGGTGATCAAGCAAACCTGGAATGGATTTCTTCAGTGTCATTTGCTATTTGCTTTGAATCCTGGACCAGATCCATCCCAGGTTTGTTGGATCACCCAGCTTCACTGGTGAAAGTGTTTTCTCTTCAGCCTTGGAGAGCTTTAATAAATATGAGTCCTACAGAAGTTTCTATGGCTTTGTTGACTAATGATTTATTCAATGATTAAAGAACATTTTTTCTGCCCATCAAATATAGGACCTGACTTATTAAAGCTCTCCAAGGCTGGAGAGGATACACTTTCATCAGTGTAGCTGGGTGATCCTGCAAACCTGGAATGGATCTGGTCCAGGATTGAAAACATTTGCTAACAAATAGCAACTGACTTTGAGGAAATCCATTCCAGGTTTGCAGGATTACCCAGCTACACTGATGAAAGTGTATCCTCTCCAGCCTTGGGCTTTAGTAAACCAAGCTCATGAAGTCTTTGTGCCCCTGATCATAAAAGTAACCATTTATTTAGAGGAACACATAAATCTATGGGGGCCCTTTGTTACTCATTACTAGTGTAAAGAACTATTTCCATTAACCATCCACTATTGTGAGGGGTGCCTTATATCACTGAAAAGAAATATAAGGGGACCTTTTTTAATAATATCTAACGTAAGAGAGACCATCAGTGTAATTGGGCCCTTCTCTAATATAGGATTGGATCTTTTTTTACAGACCATCAATGTAAGAGGGACCTTTTCAATTCAACATAATTAGTGACCTTCTCCAACAAGCACCAAATAATGTGACACTAATATTTTCTTTGTTTACTATTATCAGTTGATTCATTTTAGTTGTTCCACCTTAGTGAAAAGGCAGATAGAGGTTGTGCTAGACTGTATGGTTGCTAGCTCAGAAAGTATTGTCAGGGACAGTCAGGCATTTAGCATTCTCAGAAGGAGAAAGGACAGAGATGTCCGCCTATCTTTCCAAGTAATGTAGTTCTTTAGGATTTATATATAATTTTCTATATTTATATTAAATATTTTATCAGGTTTTCAGTTTTGTCAGCATGGATTTTCATGGTCAACCTCCTGACAGTACAAAACAACACTTGTTTCCAGTTTAAAAGTGTAACAAAAAAACTATATACAGATTTAGACAATTATTTATGTATTTGTTATGGAGTTAACAATTTCCAAAACCCTTTCTAAAGACTAGGCAAATTTATGATGCTTGTTAATGTTCTGCTGACATTGGCAGCTTTGTTTTTTATCCAGCCGAGTTGAAGGAAACCATAAGGAGAAGAAAAACAAAGAACAAATTGATAGACTGAGAGAACTGTCTGTTTTTGTAGCTCTCATTTCGTGTACGTATCCACAGATACTACACAAACTTAATAAAATAAAAATGTATTACATTAATGTTTAACAATATATTAGCGTATAAAAAAACCCTTAGCTTTTGATGTATTTTCCATATGATTGTCATAGACAGAGAATGCAGATAGTAAACATAACCAACTAGTATAAATTATTTTACAACATGTCTCTAAAATTGCAAGGCTGAGTAGGCTAAACCAGGCATGGGCAGACTACGGCCCAATGGGGATGTTTCTCCGGCCCTTTGGGTGTTCCGCGGCTCTGGTCGGTGCCACCCCAAGCAAGGTCAGGAGAAGGACCTCGCCTTCTGAACTATGCACTTATGTAAATGAGGGCTTCATTCTCTAATGCTTCAAATCAAAATATATTTACCAGCTTCAACCCTGGACCATTTGAAGATAACTTGCAATGAGAGAAGTATGTGTGCCGCATTCACACAACATTCTTACAGTGGATATAGTATACATTTATTTAAATTTGAAAGCATATTAAACCTATAATTAAAATAATATGAGGGCTGTCATTTCTGATCTCCCGAAAAAGCTAATTTTTCTAATTCTTTAGTTTTTAATGCTTTCTGAGTTAATGACCTGGGACAAGTGTAAATGTGAGGGTCTTTGACTTTTGACTGACAGTTATTTAAAGCATGTTTGTTCTGGGGAAATAATTTAGAAGTATTTTATTCAGAGACATCAAGGCAAATAGTAATTTGAAGAAGATCAGCAATGGAATTATCAATATATTTCTTATAACAGGTAAAAGCCTCATGCTAGAGTCCCCTTTACTCCCCAGCTTGCACCTTAATATTATGAGTGTAAGTGTAAGACTATAAATGTTTTCAATATGTAACAAGTACTATCCTAATGTTTGATTCCCACTGTTGTAAAAAAACATCTTTACTGCTGCTCTCTGAAAGTGCTCGAATGACACCAAGCATCAGTCAACCCAAAAAAGAAGTAATAGCTGAGGAAGAGGATGTGGTTGACAGCACTGGATCAAAAACTGGGTGAATAAAAACAGCACGAAATTAGGAAATGAGATGATATAAACCTAATCAAGAAATAAGTAAATAAAGTATAAAATTCCAAAGCTATATCAAAATTATTTTTTAACATTATTAGTCTGCTGTATTGATTAAAACAATTTCCTGCCCCAAAGAACTTTTTGCAAAAACGTTCTGTTATAGATGGACAACACTCTGTCCCTTTCTACCAATTGTTCTTATGCAGTGTGTCAAAACACATTAAAAAGTCATGGTCAGCACTCGTCACCATCAGAAAACCCAACCTTGACAAATGATGTGCAGCAGTTGCTGGAGCACATGCATGTAGATAGGAAGTGGCAGCAACAGATACTGCAAAAAATTTGCAATACAGATTTGCAACCCAGGGTGGAAAAAGGTGAAAATCAGGCATTTTGTTATTGCATAATACTGAAAATCACACTAGTATTAGGACAATACCTAAATAAGGCAAAGAGCATTGTATGAAGGCAGTAAAGATGACTCCACATGCCTGGTTTGCCTGGTATGACCAGTTATGGTCAGGTGGTATTGTAAGCCTGAGCCTTTAGGCCCTTCCAACACATTACACAGTCAAGCATTTTTGGAGGTTGATGTGACTGATGGAGGTACATTCTCCTGAATGGGTAGGATAAATTGATCCTTGAGTTTGTTTTCAGTACTGGCACTGTAGCACCAAACATTTTTTTACCTGTTTAAATGTTTGCACACAGCCCACTGATATCTAATTTATTTTTGAACTTTTTAAATTTCAGCTGCTGAACTGTGACAATCTTTATTATATAAACTAATAAACTTGGTTGACTCAATTAATCATTGCATTTCAGATTCATATTTCTTTGGATAGATGGTAGATGTTATTGTATTAAAGATAAAGTGGGACACCCCCAAATCCATTTGCTGTTTTCTTCAGCAGGGCAAGATTTCTCAACCTTTATTATATTGGGGAGCCAAAAAGTTAAAATAACTTTAAGGTCTTTAGGGAATCCCTGCTATAATGTTTTTATCTACAACTCACAGTATAATAGTGTGATGGGCAGCACGGTGCCTCAGGGGTTAGCACTCCGGCCTTTGCAGCGCTAGGTCCCAGGTTCGATCCCCAGCCAGGACATTATCTGCATGGAGTTTGCAGTTTCTCCCCGTGTGTGCATGGGTTTCCTCCGGGTACTCCGGTTTCATCCCAAAAACATGCAGTAAAGTTAATTGGCTTCTCCCTAACAAATTGACCTTAGACTACATTAATGACATATGAGTATGGTAGGGACATTAGATTGTGAGCTCCTTTGAGGGACAGTTAGTGACAGGACTATGGACTTTGTACAGTGCTGTGTAATATGATGGCGCTATATAAATACTGTGTAATAATAATAATGGTCATTAGGAAGAATGCTTCTTACATTGCTGGCCATTGGAGAAGAATGTCACCCTTACAGAAGATAGCCATAAAGATCATTAGTATCTGTTAAAGTGACCTGAAACTCACAAACTGCTCATTGCTCTAGATATCTCTAGCAACCTCTGGAGAAACCCCAGTTCACGCAACTGTGCTTGAGAAACACTGGTCTAGGGAGATTGATTTGCTCATTGGAACCTTCTTAAATATGTCAGATTTTTCATAAGTCATAGGTTTTCAACTTAGCCAGTTATGAAAACATAGTCTATAAGCAAATACACCATTGTTTTGTTGATGTTTACCTGATTAAGATAAAAGTGAACTGCCGAAGTTGATATCAGCAAAGAAGTAACAAATGGATCAGCATATGATTTTTTTTTTTGAAACTGAGTTTTTATTGAAAAAATTTTTTTGCAAATACAACAAAAGAAACAAAACAAAAAGAACATGGACAAGAACACAGCATACAGGAACATTAGCAACATATTACCAAAACCATAAGGCATAAAGTAGGAACTATTATATATATACATATACACATATACATACATAAAAGCTACAAGAAAAAATAGCAATAGTGGAGTGCAAATAATGCAATGTGGTTTCCAGCAATAAACATGACAAACCAGTAAATTCCTGTATACAGGACATAACATCAAAAATGGGGAGGGAGGAAAAGGGAAAAAGGGATTCTGAGGCGATTTGCTATATAACAAAAGGAGGGGAGCAAAATAAGACCATCACATCTGTAATTGAGCATAATAGTCATCCCATGGCTCCCAGACCTGTTCGAATTTAGTGACAGTGTTTCTGAGCAGGGCAGTAAGGTATTCCATCATTCGGATATCTTGAATGTGGGCGTATAATTCTTATAAGGATGAGGGGAGACAGACTTCCACTTAGTGGAGATCAGGGTAGGGGCCGCTACTAAGATGTGTGTGGTGAGCTTGGATATGAGCTTGGTAGGACCTGTTAAGGGCAACCCTAGCAGGTGATGTAGAGGATCTAAAGTAGATAGGCATTTGGTCACCTTCCCCAGTAGATGGTTAACCTTATCCCAGTAACTTTGTATAATAGGGCAGAACCAAAAAATGTGTTCTAGCGTCCCGCGGTAGGACCTACAGCGCCAACAAGTCAGATCAGCCTCTGGGAACAGCCTATGGAGCACGTCTGGGGTGTGATACCACTGGAATAAAATCTTATATAAATTTTCTTTATAAAGAGTACAAATGGAGCTTTTATTTGCTGCCTCCCAGACGGCAGACCACTCCTCCCCATCAAGGGTGCGGCCCAAGACAGTTTCCCACGTACACATATAAACAAATTTATCAGAGGCCTCCCTTGTTGACACATGAAGAAGACGGTAGATAGAGGAGATAAGGCCCTTAGCATAGGGACCAGCTGCACACAACCTTTCAAAGGGAGCTTTTTGAGAAAAGCTGGGAGAGAGCATATGATTTTTAAGATGTTACTAACCCTCCAGAATAGGTGTTGAGCTACCTCAATAAAATGCAAATTAGAAAGGGAGAAAGAAAGCCGTAACTGTATCCACAATAATACACAATTAACAATTTTACAAAAATACCTATGAGTTGAAGGCCTCTTTCTTTTTCCCTTTCTAAAATGGATGAGCATGTTAGATTCAGTAAGACTATAACTTCCTCTCAGCCTGGTGCCATGTCAGAAGTTCTACATCACACTATTGAATGAAACAAGCGTAATACAATATATTGTTATCCTGTGCCACCATCTTTCCCTTTATGACCTTACAAAAGAATAAATCATCTTTTGGAAGAATTATGAGCTGCACTCAAGTATGTTTTAAATTTGCTGGACATTATTTCAAAGTACTGACAAAGGTTTGCTGTGCTTGGAATCGATCAACTCAAATCACCACTGTGTATTTCTAACTTGCCGCAGGCTTTCTACCTTCAAAGAGAGCATCTTCTAACCAGCTGATTATCTGTCACTTTGCAATCAACAGTGTTGTCTATGTAATTTGAATAGTATGCTGTCAATTCAACAGAGACCACAACAATGCTAAATGTGGGAAGCATGTGTTGGCATCCATTTGTCTGTGGGCACAAAATCCTAAGCCCTATCAATGTACTCCATTGAGTAGCAGGACACCTTCCAAGCAGTGCTATTTACACACGGTGAATATGACCTGAATGTGTCAAATTATGCGGCAATGATTTTAGCAAAGAAGAACAGAATGTTGGCCCAAAGCTGTAAAACTCAAGGGATAAACTCTGGTCATATCCCTTCACTTAAACCAGATTGCTTAGTTTACATTACTTGTCCTCTCTGGCACAGATAGCTGTCCTGTGAAATTCCGTTTGGGGTTTCCTGGTTTTCAACAATGAGTAAAACAAAAAATCATGCCTATGAAGTTTAAGGAAATATAATTTCTGTTTTGTTTTTGCAAATAATATATCCTTTTTATCGAGAAATGTACTATATTACATAATAATAGTCATGACCAACTCTGAAACATGTATGTATGTAATTGTTTTAGGAAATCTGACAATCTGCTGATTTTTTAGATGTAGTGACCTAAAGTGGAACTAAAGTGGTTTGGGGGTGGAGAGTATTTGCCATAATTGCAAATATGCAAAGCACTTTGGGGTTTAATGTAATTGCCAGTAAAAAAGTAATATTTTGGACTTCTAGGAAAACTAGTAAATAGATAATTGAAGGAATATAAGATTTTTTTTACCTGCCAAAGGATTTTTATTTCTTTCCAGTTCTGATATTTACAGAGCCATTCCAGACTTAACAATTAGGTTGGTAACCTGACCTGACCTGTCTATAATTAAGTAATACAGCCTGGTCATTTTGCTACACTCAGTACATGACTGAACAAGGAGGAAATATTAGTGATGAGCTATTGTTTTCATATGTGTACTGTTGTACAGCTGATTGGCTGCTTTGTTCTTCCTCCTTCTTCCAGAATTCTATTGTAAAGGGGATAACCAGAGGCTGATATCAGTTCATATTCAGATACTTACACTAGCTGTGTTAAAAAATATATAGATGGTATTACATACATAATAGCATTATTGATTATTTGTATATCAACCTGATAATCAGCTTTATTAAAATCTAGTTAGCAAGAGGTTACTTATCAACCTTAAGGTGGTTTTGTGAACTATATCACTTTAACAGATTTCATCATTTTTTTGGAGTCTTAAATCAGTCTTAAAACTTTGAATTTATTTCAACACAGGAAAGTCACATTCTGACATGTTTTGTACACCCACCTAAAGCTTTTGGTTGGACCACTTTGTTTGTAGTGAGTAAACATTTTCAAAAGCACAGCAAAAACTAATTTGTAAACTGTTTACAGCAAATAGTTGACTAAAGAAAGTTATTTGGATGTTACATTGTCACTTTCTTCAAAGGGAACAGCAATGCTAGTAGTAATCTAATAATTTCCAATAACATCTCACCCTGACCCTTACCTCTCCTCCCCATGACTTCAAATAATTAAATATAGATGGCTGTGGAAACTACATCTAAATAAACATTAGGAAAAGTAGAAATTAATCCTTTGCTTGTCAAACAAATGAATACTTGCTATTTTCAAAGACAGCAAAGCCAACAGATTTCTATTTTTGTAGCCGTAACAACTTAATTTTTCTTCCTGAGATGCCAATATCAACAAGCCGCTGAGAGACAGGCCAACTGAACAAAAGTGAGGGATTTTAGAACAAAAATGAAGGACAAAAAATATGCCACAAAATCTGGGAATGTGACTGAAGCATAATGATAAAAAACGGATTATGACTAACACACATTTAGTGTATTTTGAAATACCTTCTTCAGTGAAGAAGGTTATGGTCTGTGTTAAAATTGCCAAACGTGTAGCATTTCAGTTGTCTACTATTCATACTTTTACTAGTGATGAGGTTCAAGTTTGATGCTAAAATGGATTCAGTTTGTACTTCCGCCATTTCCTGTTTTCAGTTTTACAAAAGTATTGCACGAGAGAATGAAGGCACCTACGTATTAAACATTCCCAGGATTATCAAATTTTATATATATATATATATATATATATATATATTGTGACATGGCAAAAGGAGTCATCTTTGAGGGAAGGTATATTTTTCCACGTTTCCCCTGGTATAGGAGAGATTAACCAGCAACATGTTAGCAACATGTTCAGGCCAGAGTTTGGCTGCCCATTAATTACTGCACATTTAATTTTTATTACATTATCTTAGAAAGCTGTAATCTCAATCTGCAAGTTCTGCAAGTTCCCTGTAAACATTTCTCTGTCCACTTTCAGCTTGTCTGTATCTGATGTCCAATATCAGCAAGATGTTAAACCAAAAATAAATCTGCTTTATATATTTAATTCAAAGTATTTGGACCTAGGAGCCATAGCTGAAGTTGCCTATGCTGAATTGCACTAATTTAATCACCTGTAAATAAGCAGCCCAACAAAAGGTTTAGCTGAACTCTGCCTATCCCCCCTATTTGTCATTCCAGACAACCAGTTGTTGAAAGCAGATTGCACACCTAGAAAGATTCCTGATGCCTTCCTAGTTAAGAGTCCTTGTCTGATGACATGTCTCCACAATGTAGCTACAATTATGCTACCTGCTTCTTGCAGTTTGTGATCTGTTATTTTCTGTTTCTTTTTTATTTGTTGTGCCATTAATTTACATTAACCACCTGGGCGTTACACTGATGTCTAGATTTCTGTACCAAAAGCGTTACAGGTTTTAATGAATTTTTTTTTTTAAATTGTAGACCTGTAACTTACAGAAATATGTCCAAAAAGGGTTCTAGTAGATATCATGAATATAAAAAATGTTTGAAACACACAATCATGTAAAAATAAAAATTTTTAATAAAATTAAAATACACAAAAATCAGCCTAAACAAGAATACATAAATAAATGAAAAATACTGAAAATGCGATATTCGGTATACTGTATAGTAATATATTTTTCTAAAACACCTCCCTAGTGTCCAACCGTCCAACGTCACATACCTATAGACAAAACCACATAAATATATTTTGTATTATTTTGTATTGGATTGGATACAGGACTTTGTATTGAATCCCATACAAAATATTTGAATTTCCCGCTATGATCCCCATCGACGGGCGCATGCACGCACATCATCAGGAATCGCCGAGGGACACGCACGCGAACGCCGGGTATTCTAATTCTTTCCAAACTTCCATGCAAAAAGTGTTACATTTTTTGCATGGAAATTTATTTTGGATTGTAGGCTCTAATTCACCGAATTACTCAATAATTACTTATAATTCACCGAATTACCGCATAATTTACCGAAATATGTCCAAAATTTTTTTAAATTTAATAATAAATTTTTTTTTATAAAACATAAAAAAAACTTTAAAAAAAAAATCTTTAAAAAAAACTAAAAAAAAGTTTAAAAAAAAATAGTGTATAATGTAATTGTACAGTAGCCTATATAATATATATATAATACAATTATGTATATATTATATAATGATTTCTTTGTATTGGACTCAATACAGCTTTTTTGTATTGAGTTCAATACAAAGGAACTCAATACAAAATTTTGAATTTCCCGCCCCGCCTCCCTCCCGCGCCGACGCATGCAGCGACGTCACCGGGAAACCCCGGTGATCGTCACTGCACTCGCCGGCTGAACACAGAAGAGGACAGACGTGTCCGGAGGAGCGGAGGGAGAAGGTGAGTATTTTTTTTTTTCTGTCCAGCATCGAACGGAGGGAGAGGAAGCCAGCCGGCTCAGAAGAGAAAGCCAGCTGGCTTCCTCTTCTAAGCCGGCTGGCTTTCTCTTCTAAGCCGGCCGGCTTAGAAGAGGAAGCCGGCCGGCTTTTTCTTCTAAGGAGAGGATACCCGACGCTGGAGGACGACGCTGGAACACGACGATGGACGATCACAGCGGGACCAGGTAAGTGATCGCTAAACCCGAACTTTTCTCACTGCATTTAAATACAGTGAGAAAAGTACGGGCTTATCGATAATAGTAAATTTTTTTTGATGGGAAAAGTACGGGCTTATCGGTTGGGAGGTTAATACCTGTGGCAAAACAATACCACCAAAATAAATTTGTTTGTCCCCTCTACCTGTACTCATCATTCAATATATATGTAAATGACTAATCAACAGTAGAGATGAGTGAGATTTGTCATTTCAATCTTGTGGTGAATTGGGCCTTTCTCGCTTACCGAACATGTAAGCAAGTAACATGTAAGCGGCCTTGTGATTCACCATGAGGTCGTGTTCTCGCCGAGCGAACGAGGGAAAAAGCAGCTGGCAGTAACAGCAACAAATTTCGGCGAGAATCTTAGCTGGGAACGAATCAGTTGCTCCCAGGATGCACAGCAAGGCCCAGCAGCCAATCAGGAGAGATCTGAGCACAGGCATATATATATACAGGGAAGGAGGGAGGGGCTAGTCACTCCATCTTGTGTTCTGCGTAGAGGAGAGGGAGAGACGTGTAGTGTAACATGGACAGTGTAGGAGCCTTCTTAGTTAATTGTTAGCTGCAAAGTTCTGTGTTTTATAGGGCATATAGTAGGTAGGACTGTTTAGTATAGGATATTGTGTATGTAGAATAGGTTAGGCAGACATCTTTACTTTAACATGTACTACTAGCTAGTCAGTTTTGTTAAATTGTCAGCAGTCAGCACATTTAGTGTAAGTTATATTGTGTTTAATACACTCTTAGGTACTGTTCACTGACTGCACATGCACTGAATGTACAATTGTGGTTGCTGCTACTTGTAGTGCCACACATAGCTAGTCAGTTTTGTTAAATTGTCAGCAGTCAGCACATTTAGTGTAATCAATATTGTGTGTTAGTGAAGACACTGTTAGTCATCTTTTTTTCATATTGTACATTCACCAAAGCTAAATAAAATCAATTGCAGTTCGGATTTACCAAATACTGTTTAGTACAGTTAAGTTTCTGTCCTACTGTAAAATAAATACAGATATTTTAGTGTTTGATACCTGTTCATATTTACCAAGGAATGGTACAGTATGGTACAGTAACATATGGTACAGTAACTCTCTGGCCTACTGTAAAATAAATACAGATATTTCAGATCATGCAATCATAATACAATACAATCATACAGCCACATCATGTGAAGAAGATTGTGGACTGGGTCTCAGGGGCCTCAAGTGCGGCAGGCTCTTTTTCTGCAGCAGGAACCAGCACAGCCGTGACAGGAGCAAAGAGTTAGCGTGGCTAATGTGCCTGTATCTCCCGATGACTCTCCCATGTTGTGTGACAAAAAGTCTGATGATCTGAAGTTCAGAGCAGGAAGCAGACTTTAAAACCCTTGGAGAGTGTGGTTAGGACTTAATGGGCGAGGGTTCTTGATCAGTGGCTGCATTTGCAGAGGTTGGCTTGGATGAAAATGAGGATGATGACCGTGATGTCACCTAGGAACCACTGGTGCGTGTAAGGGCTAGCAGCAGTTCCGAAACAAACGTAGAGGAAAGGCAGCAGCAGCAGCAACAGACTAGGGATGGAAGGGGCCACCAATCTGCCTCATGTGAGTCCCAAAGGAGACAGAGGAGTGGGCACAAACAGGGGAACAGTCAGAGAAAACAGTCACACGTACCCAGGACTGGAGGACTTACTGAGACAGGCTCGCTCCATCTGCAGCCATGTCCGCCGATCCCCAACAGAGGCTGCCAGCGCATAGACTGATTTGTGACACTGTGACTAAATGGAACTCCACCCTGCACATGCTCCAGCATCTGTGTGAGCAAAAGCTAGCCATCCACCATTACTTGGTCAGCGTGGTGCATGGAGGCAGTGGGGCCCTTCGTACAGCCCCAAAACTGAGCTATTTTACCAGTGACCATTGGCTGCAGATGGAGACGCTGTGCAAGGTACTGGCTCCCTTTGAGCAGGCCACAAACGTTGTAAGTCGAGAGCGGTCAGACTGGAACGATGTCACACCCATTTTCTGGATACCTGGCGAAACCTGATAAGGCCATAACCATCGAGAACGGATGAAGCTCATGGTGCATGATTACGTTGGCTCTTTTCTGGCTGGTGGTGGTGGTGTTGATGACACAGTTGGCACAGTATGCCATCAAGCTTCTTTTATGCCCAGCATCTAGTGTTCTGCTCGAAAGAACCTTTAGTGCCCTGGTGGAGTGGTCACGGACAACCGATCACGACTGTTGCCGGAAAATGTCAATCGCCTCACCTTTTTTAAAATAAACGAAAGGTGGGTTACTGACAACTATCATACCCCCACTGCAGATGTCACTGATTGACTGACTCAAGGACTCACTGGCAAACCAAGATGTCTCTGTGAACCCACATTGCTCCTGTGCTGAGTCTATGGCTGGCTATCACCATCACCCTGTCAGCTGAGCCTGCCTCGGTTGAATTTTTCAGCTAGTTATCGCAACGTAAAGGAGTTGCATTCATCGCCAATGTCATGCTTGCCATTGTGCCAGCTAGCAATATACTTTACATTTCTGCTGCTTCTCTGAGGCTAACAAACTTCAGATGAAAACCCCTAGTACTGCCACACTGATAGGTACTATCGCCTTTGCCTAATTTTTGACCTATCTGTTTAATCGCAAATTTCAAATGTTTGTATTACGCACTTCTGGGTGGCAAGGGCTCCATAGGGCCCACTGCCTCCTCCTCCTGGTGTTGCTGCTGCCTGTCAGTACTCCATTCACTAAATCTGTATTACACACTTCTGGGTGGCATTGATGATGCACTACACCCAGCCCTCCATGACACTTACCAATGTAGTCTCCCTGGGGATAGCTGACCAGAGGCCACACACTGCTACTGCTCTTGCTGACCCACGCTCTGTCTCTGGTCCTCCATCCTTTTGCCTAATGTCACCGCGCTACTTCTCCATAGTTTTATGGGTGGCATACCTAACACATGTCAGCAATGCGGTCTCCTGCTGTTTTGACAGCAGAGACTGCTGCTAGTGGGTTGAGTTTACTCGTAGCTCCACACTTTTTCAATGTCCTAATGTTTATGCTGCCTTCTATACGCTGTCCATTATGCAAAAATCCTATTTGCCTGCTGTCACTTTACCTGCCATTTTCTGGAAAACCACAAGGTCTTTTGGAACTTTTGTATTTTTCCCTTGTTGCCAATGTTACCCCACACATACCTAGCTTTTAATGTTTAAAGTCGGCCCATTGACTTGGCCCATTGGCCTAATTGATAGCCCATTGACTTGGCCCAAGTTGGCCCATTGATAGAATTTGCGAAATTGGTTCGTCGAAATTTTCCGGACCCATCCGAAGTTCGAGGAAATGTCCGCGAGACTGTCAGAGGCATTCTCGCTCATCACTAATCAACAGGCCCACTGCCTAAATGTACAAATGATGCCTTAACCATACTTATGAAAAAGTTGATAATGTTTCACTGAATTGTACAGTAAAATGTTGCCTCCAGTTATTGTATAATACATTATAATTCTTTATACAATCCATGATCACTTTACAGATGCTGTTGTAAATGTCACAACAGAACAGTATGTTATCAGCTTTTGCTCATTAAAGTTTTTAATAAACATTATTAATTACAAAAAAGGTTTAATTATTCCTATATTTTTAAATTTGCTTATAATTTGAATTAATGGTAAAACCTAATAAAACACTGAATAAAAGAAGAGATGGGTGCAAAGAAGGGGTTAACCCATTCTTGGCTCATCCCATTTAATACTTTCATTAAACATTATTAAGCAGAATTCTAGTATAGGATCCGACGGTGGCATTAAATAATTGTCACATTTTTCTTCCGAAAAGATTAGCCTTTTTGCTAAGGTTGCAGAGCCTTATTGATGCACTAACGCCATCAGAAAGAGGACACAATTGTAAAGGGATTAGCGTGTCTGTGTCACAGCTTGTTTTTGCCATTATATTTTTCCGATGATGTGCAAATTTAGTTTTCTGCTGCAGGGAAACAAGAGTCACACTGGGAAGTGCCACAAAGCTGGCGTGAGTGAGAAAGGTGGACGGTTTCTCTGTAATGTGTCTGGGTGAGTCCAGAGAGGGGTCATATACAACGGATTGCAATGTAGAGCTGATCCTTCCAGGTTCCAACAGTGAAAACACACAAAGAATCATCACTATTGTGAAGCAATGTATTGATAAAAGCAAAGGTTTATATTAAATTACATTATGTCTACACTTGCTTATGTTCTTATTTATTGGTTATATTATATATGCTTGTAAATAGGGAAGGTTCTATCCATATGTGCAACACAGTATTTATGCTTTACTATTCATTTGATCTCATTTTAAGCCAAGCTGGGGCCTAGCTTTGTCAACAAAAATATACTTAAATGATATATTCTTTATGTAGCCTATTGTGTAGTTGATTTACTTTTAGCATTTACCTAAAGTAAATTTTTCCTGTGGGAAATACAAAGGTATACTGTCTTCATTACATTTTTCCAGACCATTTCTGGCCCATTTCAAGAACAATGCAGATTGGGGTCCTGGCTTTTATGATCTACATCTTTGTTGCAGTTTGATGATTCAAACTGAGTGAGAGGGTCAATATAAAAACCAAGCAATTGGTATTTTTAGATGAAGGACTGCAATAGCTACCCCCATATTTTTCTTCGAAATACTTTCCTTTAAATCTGAATACCAGACATATGGGTAAATGCATGGTAAAAAAACAAATGTTAATTGTTTACCTGGCAAGTAATGTCTAGTTCTGTTCAGTCAGGCTTCAGAACTGGATACCATGCCAGACAGTATTATCTACCCATATACTGCACTCAAGAAAGGCCTACATACTGCTGATCAATATAAATGCTGATCAATAAAAGAGCAGTATCCCACTGTTAGGGACACCATTCTGCACCCTCTTCTCTCTGCCCCTGTTATCATGTTCTTGATTAGCACATGTGAATGCAGAACAGCCTGTTTGACTCCTAATGCTGATCCTCCCTTTTTCCAACCTGAGTTCTGCTGTATTGAGAATTAAAGGAAGCTGATATCAATTCAAATGTAGGTACTTGTACTAGTTGTATTTACAAACTGCATGTAAATATATTTTTAATGAATAAACAACTGCATAAACTGTATGATTTCATAACTGCATGAGGTGCAGCTGTAACAAGGGTGTTGTCTGCCATATATTAGTGATAAAAAATACAATATGGAATTGTGTTTGGAAATGACATCATAATATAGTATTTTATGCAAATAAATGTAAAAATTAAAGAGTGTTAAAATGACTTCCAGATAAATTTAACAACGAAATATCAACATGAGTACTAACTACAATAAATTTTCTTTTACTGTCTAAGTTGACCAATAATTTCCAATATTACTTGAAACTAGGCTGTAGTGTAAAAAAAAAAAAATTTTATCTCTTGTTTTTATACATCAGGTATTATAATAAAATTATTTGTTTTGGGTAATTCCCCTGGTCTTGTGTAAAGATGAGCTCTGGGACAACAGACAGAATCTAGAAATCCAAGTAGCTGGTACATGGCAGCTTGGGCTTTCTGCACACACACCACTAAAAACAACTACAATGGGGACATGAATGCCAGAACTGGAACTAGGAGAAAATCGCATAGTCTGAAGAATCAGATTTGTTTTTGATATGGATGGGTCAAGTAAGTGTCTGCTTTTTACCCAGATGCACTATGGAAAAGAGGCAGGCCAGCAGTGATAGTCTTCTGTGATTAATTTAAAACTAAAAATACATTTTAAGATAATCTAGTACCAAGTTCTAACTCTGTAATGAAGTAAACTAGTTGAAATCCCCATCATTTTTCTTTCTTCTCTTGGTGTCTGCTTACACCAGCCTGGTCCATTGCATTAGTTCATGTGTTAACATGCTTTCATTTGAACGGGTTCCTCAATGCACCACAATGGATCAAAATAATTAATGACTTGGGTAATGCAGAGCATGACAATGCACATCAAACAACACTCATAATGCCTAATATTTAGTGTCACCACACCACAAAGGTAAAAACAGGCTGCACTAATAGTTTAGTTTTAATAGTAACTTTTTCCATATATATATATTTTTGTTTCCTTGTTTTTCTTGTATTCGTCTTTGGGAATGTTGCTCTGTACAGACTCCTGAAATGCTTACCAGTCTTAATAATTAAATCAATTAAGCAACTATTCAAAGATCTCCATGACCTATATTAGAGAAAAAGTACATTTCCATAGAAATGAAAATCAGATCAAGTACCAAATATGATGTCATGGACTAACAAATTAGATTACACTTTAGAACAACAATGATAACCATGCTTTTATTTCAATTTATATGACAGATAATATCCGTGGCAGACTAATAAGATAATATACTAATTTGGATGTCTGTTCTGTTTGCCAGTAAGGTCTTGTTGGAGCTACATTTTTGTACTTGTTTCTGCACAATGTTATATTTGAAGTATATATAGTATACATATACAATATGTGTAACTGTGGAGCAGTTTAAAACCTTTTGTGTAGGTTCGATGAAGTTAGATTTTATTTCATACAGTTTCATAACTTTCCAATAATATCGTAATCATGACCATTTTGTTAACATTACCATCCTTTCTCTCATTCAGGACATGTAAAGCATAGTGACTCCAAGGTGAGCACTCTGGCCTTTGTAGCACTAGGTTCCAGGATCCAATCTCAGCCAGGACACTATCTTTATGGAGTTTGAATGTTCTCCCTGTGTTTTCATGGGTTTTCCTCCTGTTTCCTCTCACATTTTAAAAACATGCAGTTAGGTTAATTAGCTGCCCCAAAAATTGGCCTTAGACTGTGTTAAAGACATATGACTATGGTAGGGAGATTGAATTATGAGTTATTTGAGGGAGAGCTAGTGACATGACCTTGGACTTTGTAAAGTGCTGCGTATATATTGGCACTATATAAATACAAGATAATAATAATATTATAATAATAAAGAATCCCTATTGCTGTTAATAGATGGTAATTAATGTTATAGATCCGTGAGCAGAAATTTCCTTTGACCAACTCTGTTCCCTTTAGGTCTTTAAGAGCAGCTGAGGCTGATATTTACTTGGAGAGTGACTGGAGACCATGCCACTTGAAAATGTCACTGTGGCTGCTCACAAGCCTATATATGTTTTTAGTCCCATGATCACTGTGGATGGTAAAGATCAACCAGTCTGAGCTCTGAGCTTTCCAGGGTTACCAAATGTACGTTACGGTGTTTAAGAAAGTTTGTCCAGTGGCATTACATTTCTCAGAGTTTCTGCTGCAGTGTATGTTTTCAGAGCCATGTGCACACGTTTTAGGCTAAGTTCAGATCGCCTAAGAGGTTGCAGAGTGATCTTACAGCCAAGAACTAAGCCATCGGGCAAGGTGATACATGGAAGGAGTAAAGATCAGTATCTAAAAAGTCCTTCAGTCACTTTTCCTGAAAGTTGTTGTAGCAGAGCATCAGAAACCTTTTACCAAATGGGTCCCACATGTATGAAATATCTCCAGGGTGAAAGACTGTGCTTGCATTTGCCTATTATCAGCCCAACATTCATCCTAAAAGCAGGGTAGTTTAAAAACAGTGCTTAGCAATCTCTATTGTTCATGATCATGCCTTTGGACTTGAATATGGCTTACTGAGTGAGTAACTAATTTCTTTGCTCTAAGAATGCTATTGTGCTGCACTTTGTGGTGTTTTTGTGTACACGTGTCTATAACAACATAGAGAATATGTTCTAATTGCCACAATCAGCAGACATATAACACAGTGGTTTAAAAATCTATAAGCTTTGAGTATACTAATAAAAATAGGCCCACTTTTTAATTTTCCTTTCCTTCCTTTTAGGTTCAGTTTCTATACTCACAATTAGGATAACAGTATTATTATTTTACTTACTGCATCTGATCACATTTTTTCCAATACAGTGTGACCAAATCTATAACTTAGCTACACATTTTTTTTCATTCAGTTGAATCTTTGATTGCAAAAGTATAATAAAAAGAAGTCTCATTGAGATATGTCTTTATTGACAAAACTAACAGAATATTATCCTACTTGTAATGTGGGTGTCTATTCTGTTTGCCAGTAAATTGCTGTTGGAGCTATATTTTCACTCTTATGTGTATGTTGCTGGGTTAGAACTTGTAGAACCATCTTCTGGTAGATGATTCCTGGTTTCTAAACTTCCAAGTCTGAGATCCAGTTTTGATTTGGAAATATCGTATGTGAGCACACATGCATTTTTAGGTATATTAGCTTATATAATGGCTGATCCTTAGGAGACTGTTAACCGCCCTAGCGGTCTGATTCCGGCCATATTTCCATGCAAAAAGTGGTACAAGTTTTTGCAGCGACGGAACAAGGAAAGTGGGTTTTTATTCTGCTTTTAGGTACCCCGAGTCTTACTCGGGATTACCACTTTTTGCATGTAAAATCAACCATGAGTCAGACTCGGGAATACCGCTAGGGGGGTTAATAGGTATAGACCCATATCATAATATCTGTCATATTTGTGCCTCCTAAATAAAGTAAATGCCAGTCTAAGAAACGTCAGCAAAACAACTACATACATTTATTGGACCTGGTATATACTATTGATTCTACATGATCTTTCATTAATTGAAATTATGATGATCTATGAGATGTTTTATGAGGATGTAGCAGTAAATTTATTTTTATTTTTGTATATCTGTGTACTTTGTGTTGCCTTGTATATACCTGAATTTTATTTATTTATATATATATATATATATATATATATATATCTACAGTGGTATAAGTGCTTAATCTGTTCCAGATCTACGGACTTATTCCAAACAAATTTTTCCCATAAGAAATAAACAGAAAATGATTAATCTATTCCCATGAAAAAAAAAATCCTTTTGTTATTGGCATAATATACATTGATGGGGCTGTATAAAATAATTTAAACACTGCCTAATACTAAAATACATAAATTCAAAAGCAATTAGATGAAATAAATGAAAATTTAACCGCACTTTACCTTGCTGAGAAGAGTCGAGTGCCTACTAGGATGGTGCTGAGAAGGGAGGAGGAGGAGATGTTCTGTAATTCACAGAGAGTTATTGCGCGGGTTGTTCACTGAATGGTAGCAACTGATGCTGGTGGTCAGTTGTGGCTTTGTCTCGAGAGAGGTAAATAAGGGTAGCGCATGGTGTTAGGACTCATTTTGAGCCATACAAGTTCTAGCACAAAGGTTGTATACCAAGCAAAGGCTGTATACCAAGCAAAATGTTTCATGTCCAAACAGGACTTATACCAAGTTGGACTTATTCCAAAGCAGACATATACCGAGGAACCACTGTATATATATATCTTTTTTAAACTTTACCAATCTGAATTAATAAATTGATGATTTGTCATAATATACAGCAGCAGTATATTTATCAAAAATGTGCTTTTTCCAGAGTGAGCCCTTTCAATAACTACATGCCTGAATTTAAACATTTTTAACATGTTACAATAAAGCAAACACGTATAATTTTATAAATTAAAGTTTTACTTTTTATTTAAAAAAGTATTTACTTATTAGTGTTCTTTCTCTTCCAATAATCAAGTGTGAAAAACATTGTAATTCACTGGCAAGTATCAAGGTGAAAAGCTGAAGAAGGACTTGATCATAATTCCATATTCTTTGAGCCCATTATCTCAGTCAAGAAAGTAAATGATGACCCTGGATGATGTCTAAACAAACATGTCCTTTATATAAAAAATGCAGATAAAGACTGGTATCCAATACCTACAGGATTTAGACTTAAACATTACTTAGGATGCATGTACATAAATAATTATGTCTGTTGTTAGGTCTATTTTAGGAAGCTCTATTTTGTACATCCTAATGAGTTACATGTCTCAATGCTTAGCTCCTCATAAACACATACATCTAGTTGCACACATTGTTAAATAAAACAAAAAATCTATTCCATAAAATATCTAGGTTTCTGTTATTGTAAACCACAATAGAAACCACAGTCATTTTACCTTTCCTTTCCTTAATGTGATAAAGACTTGTCAGTTATAATATTGAAAATCCTGGCTAAGCACCATGGATGAAAGAAGATTTAGTGTAACATACCAGTAATAAACATGTGTACAATACTACTACAGTACTATCTATCCACTTGTTTTATTAGGAGCCATGGCCTTATAAATGACCTCACCTGACAAGGTGGCAAACACCTAAAAACACATTGAAGTGATTTTGAATGTAAAGTGGTAAATAATTTTCTGGAATAGACAAGACATATATGGAAAAGACATTTTTCCCACTGTCTGCAGCCAGAATCTTATCAAAAGATTGGCCAGAACTTTCCAACAGAAAGTTACATCATATGTTAGAACAATCTTGGCTATCGTGGCTATTGGAAGCAAATGTCCCAATATTAGTTCAAAAGTTGTAAATATTTTAGTGATGATCCAAGTATTCAGAAAAATAGAACTACCATATGAAATCAGTTTTGTAGTTAGCAACAAAATCTCATCTGTATTCACTTGGGTTACAGTGAAAATACACTCATAAATACAAAAATATTGCCTTGTTTTGATTGTTATGTTGATAGATGATGATGTTGCAATAATTTATATGGCATTTGGTTTATGAATTATATTGAATTGTTGTACAATTTTTTAATAAACTGACAATATACTGAGAATATAGAAAATATATCCCCTCCACTGGAAGCACCTGAAAGAAGAATGTTTAGTGTTTCCTACTACATAATATATAAAACATCCTCCTACATAATTGTTTATTTCAGCCTTTTGTCTGGTTGAATGCATGTGATCACTAGTGTTGCTGTTTGAAGTTGGGTTAAGTAAAGTTTGGTAAAAAAATTGGTCATTCAGTTTGGTTCTACAGTTTGATTTAGTTCTGCTGTTCAGTTAGTTAAAGACAGGACATTTTATAGGGCCAGGAGCTTCTGGCTTCTACTGGGGGATGTTTTTATACTAGCAGCATAATTAAAATTTACCGCAGACAGGCTCTGTGTCAGGCAGCAGAAGAGGCATTAGTTGGTAGATCTATGCGTTATCAAACAGTCATTATCATCATCTATGCGTTATCAAACAGTCATTATCATCATCATTTGATTTCTGTGGTCAGAAAGAAGCACGGAGACATAATGTTGATGCCATTGGGTCTAAAATAGGGTGTGCAATGAAAATGTAAAACTTTCTTTGATAATTACATTAACATATTCATTAGGAGAGGAAAAAAACAGAAAAGGAAAATATAGGCAGATTAAACTTTAAAACTAAACTTCTAGAAAACAGACAAATATACAGATAAAATGCATATATTGGTGCTAAAAGATTTTTATTTACATCCATTTGAGATCTACACAGCTTTGCACTACAACACCACCCTAAGGCATTGCTCAGAGTGGCAGTGAGTTTGCAGTGCAGTTACCGCAAAGAAGAGAATGAATGGAGGCAGTTACTTGGTTCAGAACTGCTCACTGCTATACACTGTTAAATCTACAGAGGGTGTTTTTTTTTGAGAACCAGTGTTGTGGTTTGAGCAGGCAAGGTGTCAGCCACATGAAATCACTTTTTCCTGTGTATTAAGTCAAGGCAGAAGACCTGATTCCTTTCTACTGAATTTAGGTAACTTATGTCTAGTTCCTTACCTCTAACAGAAGGAGAAAAGAAAAGCAGCAAATTAATATTCATTGCACTCTACTCTGTCCTCTTATTAGTAAGCTCCTTGTTAGTACAATTAACTGGCTCCTTGGACTATTTCTACCCCTTCAAACCTGAGTTGTGCAGTACTGGCATTGCAAGTAGTTGACCCAATGGTAATTTAGGGTATTTTTTTTTCCTTGTCCACTTACCCATCTAAAGTACTGACCTACAGTATGATTACCTTTTGATACGTACAGCCCTGAGTTTTATTAATATTAGCCTCAAGAGTAACATAAAGCAATAAACCCCCCCAAAAAAAACAGAATTACAGAATACAAAGAGTAGCAGGTTACACTAAAATAAATATCCAAAGTACTCATACTAATACAATAATTATTTTTTAAAGAAATATTTGTGTGAAACATTTTTCCTCTTCTTCTCTTATTGGTTAAACTCAATATAAACTTCTGTATTATAGACTGTAAGATATCAATGTTGCGCATGTTATTTTCAGTAAATAGACTCTCAATACATTACTGGCTCAGTACAACAAAAATGGATCATGTTCTTTTTATCCTGCACCTCGAGCTACGAAACTATAAATAAACACACAATAGTGAAAAAATAAACTAGATAAGAAAAATGTTTATTTGGAGCTTTGATCTTTGGATAGCTGATGCATTGTGGAAGTGTTCCTACTTTAGCTCCTCTAAACAACTCTACTAATGGATTCCATCTAATTGGTGTGGAAGCTCCTTCGGAAGATAGATGGCTAAGCGTGTCCCCCAAAGGGGCTCACTTTCTAAGCACTGAGCTCAAAGGTATGAATTATTAACAGCACCGGTGATGGAATACTCTTTTAGCAAAACAGACTAAAGAGGCCATTAACATAAGCTGAATGATCCAAATTGCCAATCAATAGTGGGATGGAAGAAGGGATAAACGTAGGCTCATTACCTATGCATGCTTAATGCTTGGTGCATTTAACCCTCTCATTTACTTAAACCTACAGTTTAAAGAAAAATGGACAAATCAGATGAAGGCAATTCGATTTCTTGAGTGGTCTGCTCTCTGGGTCTTTTACTATCTAAGCTACTAGTAATAATATTAATACTAATATTACCTGCTCTTTTTTCATTGATCAACCATAGTTTTAATGGAGCCCTATTGTTTGACAGCAGTGGCACAAAGCATAATGGTCATAACAAAGGTCTAGGTTAGAAAACTGGAAGAACAGTTGTGTGTGTTTAGGTAAGGCAGTTCACAATAATGTAATATAGCAGCTTATTAGGCTATTTGTCTGCATTTCTAATATACATAAAGGCTCAACTTACATTTTTATTTTTGTTTTAGAGTGTAGGAGGACTTGAAGCTTTGTTGTGTTATAGCTGCTAAATGGAGCTTTGTTAAATAGATTTCCCTTCATTTGCTCTCATAAAGATTTCCCTTCTCCTCTTTTACCATACATTGTTCTTGTTATGAATGCAGTTTTGTCAGCTGCAGCTTTATAAATAAAAGATACTATAATAATAATGATATGAATTTACCAGACAGGAAGTTATTGAAAATCTACATGGGACACAGGCCGCAATGAACATTTAATAGGGCTTCTAGCGTTCCCCTGTTCTCTTAATAAGGAAAAAAATTTTGTTCATGTTGCTGATGGATATTTTCCTAGCTTGGGCCTATAGGTTTATTCAATAGGCAATAAACCTTTATGCATTGTGTCCCACCTGGCGCAGAAATTCCCCAAGGTCTCTTCTATTATCCAATCCAATGCCTCAGTGGCCAACTTTGTGGGATGATTATACATTCACAAAATTACAAATTTAATTCCTAAACTGCATTCTATTCCACCAATTTAAATCCTGCCCCTTTCGGTCAGAGAGCAAGAATCCTCTACAGAATGCTGACAGCACACAAACATCTCAACTCAGATTGTGGCTTCTTTCTAAGGAACATCTTTTGTTTTGATGCACTATACAGGTTTCCAATTTATCTTTACATTACAATACTTTCCCTACTTCTTATACTTTAAGCTTTTACAACTCCAAGCCCTCTGTACCTAACCCACAGGAGCTGTCAGAGGTTTAATTTAACCATAAAATGTACGTTAAAACCATAATATGTACAATTCTGGCATTTAGTAATGAAAAGTTCATTACAATGATTACAGAGAATAAGCAAAATGACAAAAACAAGGACTGTACAAACCAATCAGAGGTCACCAGCTTTTTTGATTGGTGAATCATATTTAATTTAAAAAACAATATTAGTATAAACAATAAAAATATAAAAAAAAAATAATATTAGCTGCAATGTATTACATAAATCAAGCTGGTTTTGTGCCTATAAGTTATCCATAATGCAGATGAAGTTCAGAAAGAAAATGACTGACCAACTGCTGTGTTCAGCCTCAAAGCCAGCTGTGAGCTATATATAACCACCAAGCCACTGCTTGGGAAGCACTGATCAAAATTTAATCCAAACATTACTTTAGATGCTGAACAACAATGATAAAAAAGAGATCTTGCATGGTTAGCAGTTTCTGGAGGAATCTGATTTTGATTAATTCAAGAACACAATTCTTATACTTATGGCCCCAAATCTACACAATTAAAATTTAATTAAAATCAGTGTTGGGACCATAAATATATCAATTGTTGGAGTAAAGCAGGGTTGCTATGGTCCTTACTCAGGTCCTTTACTGAGTTATCCTATTTTAGGCAGCCTTTTGATATTAGAGGGTAGGAAGTTGTACAAGTATAAGCTAGAAATCATTGGGAGAGAATAGGGAGGGGGAAGGAACAGAAA
Source organism: Pyxicephalus adspersus (assembly GCF_032062135.1). Lineage (NCBI taxonomy): Eukaryota > Metazoa > Chordata > Amphibia > Anura > Pyxicephalidae > Pyxicephalus > Pyxicephalus adspersus. Next base: position 95,781,182 of record NC_092858.1, on the reverse strand, counting down.
AGTACAAATGTGTTCAGCACTATTTATCTTGGAAGAAAAAAATTGCGTTTGGGACAGAGTTTCTAATTGTCTAGGTAAGGTTCCTTTCATCTCATCTGGATGACACCACGGACATGAGATAGAAATGACCAGATCATACCCTTTTTTAATACCCTGTTTCCCCGATTATAAGGCACTCTCTTATATTTTTTGAAATGCCAAAATATGCCCTGGGTCTTATTTTCAGGGGATGTCTTATTTTTCCATGAAGAAGACTACAGTACACATTTATTGTTGAAAGTCACTTATGATCAGTCATGTTCCGGGGTGGCTTACTTAATGGGGATGTCCTAAAATCGGGGAAACACGGTATATATATTTACTGCCTAAAATAAATGGATTTTATCATAAATAGAGGAAAGGTGAAGGTGAGGGATTAAGGTTGATCAAACCTCAATAGCTGCATATCAGTTTTGCTCCAGTGACTCAGAAGATAGTGAACCCTTGGATAACCATGATAACTTGGAGCAATCAGCATTTTCATAAAAGGCTATATCGACAGACGTTTAAACATTTCTATAAAGTGAAATTATAGTTAGTAGTTATGATTGTTTATATTGACCTTTTATTTATGTATCTTTTATTTTTTTTCAGATGTATTTTAGTCCATATTTTATTTAAAAAATATAATGAACTTAAAAATAAACTCTGTAGTTGACTTATTCAACTCGAATGCTTAACAGCTGTCGAAATATCAGCCACACAGGAATTGCATTGTTTTCAAAAGGTCTGCCAAGTCAAAGACTTTCATTGTGAGAAGAAGCACACCCTATGGGAAGCACTGCAAAGTAGGCAGCAAAGGCTGAGTACATAGCAGACAAATATTAATATAGAAGGTATTATTAAAATAATTGAAAACATTAAATGTTGCCTTTAATTAGGATCTGCATGTCATTTCTAAGTACTACTATAATACATAAGTAATTTTTTGCTTTGACTAACAGGTGAGATACAGGTAGAGGTGGACAATATGATAATACTGAAAATAAGTTTTGGTCTGTCCACTCCAAACTCCACATCTTTGGCTAAGAGAAGTTTACTATCATTTTAACACAAAGCCTGAGTAACAAATCTGCTTGCAAAATGTTGGCATTGCATACATATCCCAAGAACAAAACCACACATGTTCACACACTGGCAGCATGTAAGCAGATTGTATACTTCAATCGGAAATTCTTTTACAACAATGTAGTTCAAAGAATATGTAGAGGAAACTGTGCTCGTAAATATTGTCTAGAGTGAACTTTAACCATCTCAGCACTTCAAGTGAAATTATAATGGTTTGGGGTCAATGGTATTTAAAAAAAGGTTTCATGTTCATAATTTTGTAACTGATGGTTTATATTGTTTCTCTATTTAATTGGATCTTTTTTTTACAAATATTTTACAAGGTGCACCCGTGATACTGTTGGCACAGCATATTGTTTTCTAAATAGAATGCAGCAATAGCTGTTTCCTTTGCATCTTTTAGCATCTTTCTAATTAAAATTCTATACAAAGCCAAAAAGAATAGGTAGAGAAGCGGGAATTGCTTTGGCTATATTAAAGTTTATGCTATTCAACTATTGGTAAGATTGTAATAAGGAACCAGATCTACCTGTTGGTTATTTCACATTATTTTGGACTAAGCGTAATACATAACAAAAACATATAATGATAACAAATACAAGACAGAAAGGAAACAAAATTACTGCTATAAAGAAAAGCAAATTAAGCTAATTTATTCATTAAAATGGTTAATACAAGCGTAAGTAAACAACAGTGAAATCACTCACTTACTGTTATGTTTCATGCATCAGGAATTTCAACAACTTCTGTCCTGGGTGTATCAATGTTGTGTCAATTTTACAAAGGGGTCTACCTCTCTCCACTCTTTTTTTATATATGGAGAACAGAAGAGAAGCATTGACTCGCCGCTTAATGCCACAAATGGGAGTCAATTTTTCAATCCTCTACAGCAGAGGTCACCAACTTTTTCAGACAGCCGTACCACTACTGGCAACTGATCGCGCATGCGTGGGGAGCCGGGTGTCACTCAAAGGGGAAGAAATTTCATGATGCCAGAACCAACCCACTCTCCAATCGCAGGTCAAATTTGGATGGCTTATGGGGGATTAAAAACTCCTATCAAATTCCTATTTCTGTCTCTGTCCCACTGGAGATGGAAAATACAACTAAGATGGAATTTCCCCACAATGCAAAAGAAATCAAGAAAACGAAATGACAGGTGGTTTAACTTACCTATTTTATCCAAAACAATGGCCACAATTTTCCCATGACCATTTTTGAAATCAACTCTGCCTTTAGAGTGTAAGGAACTTACCCGCCCTGCGAACCCGCGGTGTCCCTGGGGTTCCCAGCAACAGAGGGGGACGCTGCAGTAGCAGGCAGCATGGCCGAGGCTGCTGCCCTGCTCGCAGCTTGTCTGTCTCTACAGGCGGAGGGATCCGCCCTGGCCAAATTACTGTTCAGCCAGGCAGCAGCCCTTGCATCCCTTTGGATGTGGTTCCTGCTCCCAGCACTCCTTTGCAAGTGCAAAGTAGTGCACGTCCTAGGGGTACTGTGGGAAGAGGTGCGCGTGTCACCATGCGTCCCTCTTGTACCCCCCGAGGGCGTGGCACTCGGCTGCCTCACCCCAGGGCGGGACATAGTTAGTTTGAATTCCCTGCGGCCAATCAGCCGCAGGGGATTTACTCAGTCTCCCATCAGACAGTGCCAGGTGGCGCAAGGTGATTGGTCATCCTGGCCATTTAAGGAGAGCCTGTCCATTACACCATTGCCCGCTATAGCCTCTGTTACCACAGTGTGCTTGGGTGTGTCTTTGTGTATGTTAAACTTTATCTGCTTGTCATCTCCTCAGTGACCTGGTCTGAAACTAACTCTGATTGAACTCTGCCAGCCCTGACCTCGGATTGTTATTGACTTTTCTGCCTGCTGCCTGCCCTGACCTCGGATTGTTACTGACCTGCATTTGCCTTATCCTCCTGTACCTCGCTTGATTGAATTTAACCCTTGCTGTGCTGTACCATTTTGAATAAACCTGATTCAAGGATATCTGGAGTTGGTTGTGGTTTGTGTGCCCAGGCGCATTACATAGAGTATGTTAGACCATGTGGAGGATTTGCCAATCTCCAATTACATGTTGTTCTCTCAGCATGCCCTTGGTAGAAACGATTTTTGGAAGTACATCAGGATTATAAAAATCTTTCATGAAGATTATGAAATCCTAACAACTGATTTAACATACTAATAACTTTTCTATTTTATTGTTCAGATGTAGGAATGTATTTAGTCCCTGGAAAGATATTAAATCAGAAAAGGTATGGCATATATCCATTAACAAATCAACGTCCAACATACCCATATGATTGGTAGTGATTTAAAATGATTTAAAGTTTTTGATGTCACCATCTCCATACAAAAAAAATATTTTATATACATATCATGCTCCTTATTATACTTCAAAATCTTTCTTTATAAAGGATATCGAGCCCTATTTTCATTTGGTAAAAGTAGGTCATTTCACAATAATCTATAGACTGTGGTCGCTTTTATATAGGCGCCTATGTAGAGGAGTTGAACTCGGTTAACTCTTGCCTAACAGAAAAGAAATAGATGATTTTAAAATATGCTTTTTTCTTAATAAATGTTTTAAACATTTCAACAGCGCAAACATTTTTTTTTAGGGGTAAGGGTAATATGTGTGCAATTAGAAAGAATGATTTTTTAGGGGAACAGTGACTTTTCATGCATGAATTGCGCAATGGCTTACCATTTCGGATCGCAAATACGAATGCGCGAGCGAGCTTCCGATTTTGCTTGATGAATCAGGGCCACTGAGCCTGATTTCTCAAAATTCTCCAAGACTAAAATAGATTGACTATCATGGGAGAACCTGAGTAATCCAGCAAAACTCAAATCTTTGTTAAAACCATTTGCTAACAGTTGGCAAATATTTTTCAGTCCTGGACCAGATCCATTTCAGGTTTGCTGGATCGTCCAGGTTTACCATTGATAGTCTATCTTCTCCATTTGCTTTTTTATGTCTTTCCTGACTATGTATTCTTTTTCCAGGTCAGTGGCTTCAAAAGTATTTAAGCTAGTGGGTCTGTCATTACAGCAACTACCATTTTAGGAAAGAAAGTCAACAAAGGCATTTTTTTTATTTCTGTTAAGACAATTTTACTTTAGGTCATACACTTCATAGAGCCTTATTTACAATGTCTACTTGTTTTATAATATAAAAATGAGCAAACAAATAGAAAAGAATACCTGCTGTCTAGAATCATGTGGCTGGATGAAACAAAATGTTTGGTTCCTAGGAAACAGAAGTTTAACAACAACACAGTTATTTTTGCAAAAGTATCTATGTTCTTGTTGTTTGCTTAATAAACCATGCATGGGGTATTTCTAGTGCTGCATATTTGTAGCTGCAGGTGTACACTTCATTGGAACCACATGGCTGTTCTTCATACTTAAACCTATAGGATTTAGCAAACAGTGTATGCAAGAAGAGTAAGGTTAATCTGCAAAAAATATATATAGGATAGGCTTATGAGGAACACAAGACAAGGTAAACATACTTCCGTTCATGAAAAAATAGAATAATATAAAGATTATTTACAATCTGCAAATAATTATGGGAGGTGTGCTAAATGTTTATTATTATATTATAATTATTGCAATGCCCAGTGCATATATAGCTATACTACCAGGACAAATTGTTTAGTGGGAGCAAAATGCACAGTGTTATAAATAGTCTTAATAAATGTCAGTACAATCAGGTGTTAGGTAATAAAGTGTTCATTCATTGTTTCCCCAAAGATCGGCATGTTCATGGGTTACTACCAGGTCAGAATGTGACAGCCACAGTTCAGATTCTTCTGACTATCATTTAGCTATTCAACTCCCCTACTCTGTATTGCATATATGTCTTGTATTTTATTTATATAAATATATACAGTCCATTACAGTGATGAAATTACAGCATTACCAGATATTACACTAGAGGATATTAATTAAAAAATGAGAGTATGTATGTCTCCAAAACAATGGCCAAAATGGTCAGAACTGAGAGGTACTTTCTGTTGCTTAGACTCTTTTGGTTAGACTCCCTAATTTAGGCCCAGCTACTCTCTATTAAGCTTCAGTACAAGTGGAAAGCTTTGGACATGTACAGTATGTATGAATTAATATTTTTGCTTCCACAAAACTTATAATCTTGGTGTTCAGCTTTAGGTCTGTATAAAATTTAACCCAAATGTCGGTCATTTATCCCAAAAAGGTTAAAGTCAAACATTGCCAATGTTTGGTAATTGGATTTGGCTCCTGAGGTGATGACAGGTATGTTGTTTGTTGCACCTGTCCTCATCCACCAGCTGGATTCTCTAAGCCATACGCTATACTTATCATTGACTTTGTACATAGAAGTACTGGAATTAGTTTTGTGGCATTTGTATTGCATTTGTGTTTACTACTATTCAATATTTTTCGTTTCTTTTAAACCTAAGAAGACAAGATACTTTATCCCCAGTTAAAGCTGGCTTCACACGCGGACAGTGCATTTTGGGGGAGTACGTCTTTCTATCAAGTGGGGCACCATATGAGGAGAAATGACCACCTGATAGACTCATCCCTGTACATGATATGTTTGCAGAAACTATTTAAAGGGTGATGTGAGAATCTTTAACATAAAAACTTTTTAACATTATATAATACTTAGGTTGCCTGTTCTAATACATTTGAGTATGGATTTGATTGGCTGCTTCTATGGTTCTTAAGATGTTTTTTGAGTTGTGAAACACATGAAAAATAAAGGCCTCTGGTTACAATAAGATTATCATGACTTCCATTACAACCGAAAACACTGTGTATGATTGACCTGTGGAGGCCTGTGGACCATGGCTTTGAATAGGTTGTTGGGTGTATTTCGAATTATATATAAGCAATTAGAGCAATAATTTGTTATGCTATTGGTATATATGTATTTTATTGTTTGTGAATAAATGGTTTTATGTTTTACTTTGTGATATGCTTTATTTGCCTTGGTATGAAAAAGGGACCCGGAAACCTCTAATAATTTCCTGTAACAATTGAATGTGCTCAATATGAGTTGGGGTTTGGCCCCTGTTCGCATGCATACCTACCTAATAAGACTAATGGTCTTCTCATTGGACATTTTTATGAGGTAGAATAGTTATTATTCTCTTCTTCTTTACTGTCTTCTATATTCCTTTTCATTCTGTAGGTTTGTGCAGCCAAGATTTTTGTAGTTTTCACATCCCCAAGTTGTCTTCCTGTGGTTGCTTGCATTCACAGCTCTTTTCATTTCAACTGTGTTGTGTTATGTTTGTAGTGTCTAAGCCTAAAGGCTTATTGAATGTTTACACAATTAATTCTGTGATGAATCATTTAGCCAGTTCTTAAAAAAATGTTTAATTATTTTTCACATGTTTGGCTAAATTAATAAAAGTTACACATTTTTTTCTAATAAAACCATAACTTTTATTAGGGCATAAAACATGGGTGGACAGAAAAGGGAGATGCATCAAGAAGTGTGCCCCCTCCTTTGCATCTCTACCACACCCCATACCTTTTTTAGGGGTCTTTGTAGATTAGCCCCTCCCCCCCCCCACACAACCAGGGGAATGAGTACATAAATACTCATTACCTTTTCTTTTAAAAAAAAAGTTGGTTGATGAATTCGATAATTATATGTTGCATTTTTATAGTATGTGTGTACTGTCTTCACATTTTACTTTGATTAGGACCAGCTAAGGGGTACTAATGTCCTTTAACGTACTTCATATAGATTTGAATTTTATATACATATTACACATTAGAATTTAATTTAGTCTGTGGACTAAGTGGAATCAGAGCACTTGGACCTGGCATAAAACTATTTTGTCATGGATGTTCTAATATGGGTTATTTTATACATGTTATGCTGGATATTGCATCTTAGTTCTGATTTTGACATAGTTATAATTTAAATGTCAGTTTAATTTGAAAAATCAGATTAACCCCTAACTAGCTCCCAGGCCAAGACGGGACTACAGCTGTGTGCTGGTAACTGTATGTAAACTCTATTACAGATTCACCAAATAGTATTATTACAAGGTGAATCACATCACATGCATCTAATTACACAGACCTGTATCTGCTCAACACTAAGAAAGGGGTCAGATATAACTATAATAAGATATACTGTATGTGACCAGACCTAATAGAAACACAGAAGACATGCGCATCAATTAGCTATCAGCTCCGCTCCTCTGATTACTCTTGCAGGTCCCAAAAAATTTGATCTTAATGGCCGAATTTACACAGGCCATTCTCGCTTACATGTTCGGTAAGCAAAAACATCCCGTTTTGCTGCCAGATCGAATTTTAAAATTTCGCTCGCTCATCCCTAATACAGACATCACCTAGATACGAACAGGGCTTCCTCCCTCTTCAGTTGTTTCTTTTTGCATATGAAAGCATAGCTTGCTCCAGAAGGAAATGAATGTCTAGGCTCCATAAAGATTTTTTTTTTTTGCTTTGTTTGTGATTAACTCACAGTGAGAATTTTATACAGTAACTGACACCATGCTGCCTAATTGCAATTAATAAAATAATGTACCTGTTCCGGCTTACATACAAATTCAACTGAAGAACAAACCTACAGTCCGTATCTCATATGTAACCTGGGAACTACCTGTAACTGTTAAAAGATTGATTTGGCATTCACTTCTATATTTTTTCTTCTGGATTTTTTATGTGGATGAAAATAATATGAACGGTGAAAATATTGGTGTCATTCTGAAAATGTTAGTTGCCTGACTTTGTCTATGTTTACTTCTGTGTCACAAAAGTCAAAGAAATGTTACATTGCATGTCTTCATCCCTGTTCTCAGTCAGTGACTCAGAAGGTACTTAAAGCTTACTATACTTCAAAAACAAGAAATTGCAAGTAGCCAGGTTGCTTATTGCAGAAGGGGCAGGTGACTTACCATACAGTCCATATCACATACAGTCATAATAATGTCAAGTTAAAATTCTGCAGAGGTGACACATGTGAGTCACAAGCACACTTTGTTCTAATAAAAACAAGGAAGAGAAAGTAACATGAAATAAACAGCATTTCTTTTAAACCAGCCTGGGATTTACAGGGCAGTAAGACAACAGGCCAAGAGTGTTTATTGAATACAGAGGCATAAGGTCTTAAATGCAATTATCTACAAGAAAAAGTTCCAGAAGGCTTGCCAAAACAATAGAAGAGAAAGACGTAATGCAGTCCTGTGCTTTATGGAGAAATGTGTGTAGTTTGTAAGTAGATCATGTTTAATGCTGCTCAGGTCCTATACGATGTGTAATACCACAGAAACGTTGTACTATGTTAATAAATTATTTAATTCATCGCTTTATGCCTGGATAAATGATCATTTTACAGTTAAACGTTTTAGCTATGTATTCTCGATGATAGATGTAGTAAGAAGAAAATATAGATATCCCAAACTTAGCTGATTTGGGAGATGGTCATCCAATTGTATATCAACCATCTAAAATACTGGAACAAAATCTGTTTCATAACCCAATATGCTGGGTTGCCTAAATGATAGGAAAATATTATTCTTTATGATTGCAGTTTGTGAAAATATATTTCTGTGATTTTTGTAACTTACCTAGAGCCAGTTACCTTTGAGAGTGCCCCATACCAGGGCTCCATGCAGTTCAATGTAGACCAACATATTGTATTTTCTTAGTTACTGCAGTTTCCAAAGCTCATACTTTCCAGAGAATCTTTCTAGACAGCAAACAAAACCACACTCATAATCCTTGACCATTCATTCTCAGAATTCATGTTAAATATGGTATGACTTTTCAGTGGTTAAAGAGAATGAATACCAGCATTTGGAGATGAGGATTTTATCTTAAAAAGAGTATCAAATTAAAATAATTTTGTTTTAGGTTTGGATAGAGTGAGGAAAAATTATACCTACTGTCAAGTACCTATTGCTGTCTGAGTCTCTATTTAGAAAACTGACTTCTCTACTTTTATTGGTTACCATTGTAACTAAGAAAGTCCAACATTTATAGTTGTTCCCAGAGGTGTGGGGACATTTTGAAAGCACTTGTTCCAGGAATAACTATCTAATAGGGGATTTCACTTCACTTTGAGAGATTTCCACTAACTACCTGCAACATCTCAGAATAAGAAGTGAACAATGAGGTATAAAAACAGCAAGAAATACCCTGGGAGAGGATTAACCATTTTAAACTCTATCCAAAAAAAACATTACATTTAAATTTTGTCTATACATACACTTTAATGATTTGCCGTTAGGTATTGGTAATAATGAAAAAGTAAATGGTCATGGTAAAAGTAAATCAAATTATAAATGCAGCAACTGCTTCCAAAACCCAACTCCTCATTGGAAAATGGCAAAGCTAGAAGTTGAAGGACAGATGGTGAACACATAGCATGGAGAGAGATACAGGTAAAAGTGGCCAAGGAATATGTCTTATACATTTAGCCAATGTTTTATTATTCCTTGGCAAAAGTTGCAATTGATCATTTGTAGTTGTAGGGTTTTGTCCCAAAATCACAGCTGAAGCAATATGTGTTATTTTAAAAAGCAATCAAGTTATAGTTATTGGTAGTGATGAGCAAGTGAAATTTGTAAGTTCGATCTCGCGGCGAATCGGGCTGTTCTCGTTTACCGAACACATAAGGGAGAATGGCCTTTTAATTCTCCATGAGGTTGTGTTCTCACCGAACAAACGAAGGAAAATGCAGGGAGCAGGAATGGCGACTATTTCCGGCGGGAATGGCGCAGCTGGGAGTCAAAAAATTGCTCCCAGGATGCACAGCAAGGCTCAACAGCCCAATCAGGAGAGATCTGAGCAGAGGCATATATACAGGGAAGGAGGGAGGGGTTAGTCACTGCATCTTGTGTTCTGTGTCAGAGAAAGAAGCAGGGAGAGAAGTGCATTGTGACAGGGACAGGTTAGGAGCCTTCTGTATATTTAGAAATATACAGCTTGTGTAGTTTATGATGCTACCTCTGGCTATCTAGCAAAAAAAAGGCAGAAACATGTCAGTCCTACTCTCCAAAATATACAAATATTTCATTCTGATAGCAGTTGCTATCTATCAAAAAAGCCAGAAAAATGTTTGTATTTCTCTGAAAAATATACAGATATTTAATTCTGACACCACTTGCTATGCATCAAAAAAGCCAGAAACATTTCTGTATTTCACTCAAAAAAATACAGATTTTTTCTTCTGACCCCACTTGCTATCTATCAAAAAAGCCAGAAAAATGTCTGTATTTCTCTCAAAAAAAAAATATTTTATTCTGATGCAACTTGCTATCTTTCAAAAAAGTCAAAAAAGTCTGTATTTCTCCTAAAAAATACAGATATTTTATTCTGATAGCACTTGCTATCTATCAAAAAAGCCAGAAACATTTCTCTCACAAACATACAGATATTTCATTCTGATAGCACTTGCTATCTATCAAAAAAGCCAGAAAAAATTCTGCATTTCTCTCAAAAAAATAAAGATATTTTATTCTGAACCCAATTGCTATCAAAAAAGCCAGAAGAATTTCTGTATTTCTCTCCCAAAAATACAGATATTTTATTCTGATCCCACTTAACATCTATCAAAAAAGCCAATTCACTAAAATTGTACACTTCTAGGTGGCATTGATGATGCACCACACCCAGCTCTAGATGCCAGTTACCAATGCGATCCCTACTCAGGGGTCTCAGGGTCCACCGCCTCCTCCTTCTGCTGTTGCTGCTGCCGCCTGTCCAGCACTCAATTCACAAAAACTGTATTACACACTTCTGGCTGTCATTAATGATGCACCACACCCAGCTCTAGATGCCAGTTACTAATGCCATCCACGCTCCGCCTCAGGGCCCACCGCGCCCTCCTCCTGCTGTTGCTGCTGCCGCCTGTCCAGTACTCCATTCACAAAAATTGTATTACACACTTCTAGGGGGCATTGACGACGCACTACACCCAGCTCTCTATGACACTTACCAATGCAGTCTCCCTGGTGATAGCTGACCAGAGGCCACACATTGCTACTGCCCTGGCTGACCCACACTCCGTCTCTGGTCCTCTATCCTTGCCTAATGTCACCGCACTATTTGTCCACAACTTTATGGGTGTCATTCATAACACATGTCATCCAGATCATGATGCCAGCTAACAATTATAATAATAATAAACTGGTGAATGTAAATTCAATAGGGGTGCGTACATTAAATAGCAATGGGTTTTCCTGCTGTTTTGACGGCAGAGACTGCTGCTAGTGGGTTGAGTTCACATGTAGCACCACCCTTTCTCAATGTCCTAATGTTTATGCTGCCTTCTGTATGCTGTCCATCACGCAAAAATCCTGTTTGCCTGCTGTCACTTTGCCTGCCATTTTCTGGAAAACCACAAGGAACTTTTGTATTTTTTTATTGTTGCCACTGTTCTCCTACACTTACCTAGCATATTTGGTGGTTCTAACATGTATAGGGGCCTAGCTATTAACGTTTAAAGTCGGCCCATTGACATCGATCTGGGGAAATTTTGCGAACCCACCAGAAGTTCAAGGAAATTTTTGCAAAACTGTCAGGCCTTCTCACTCATCCCTAGTTATTGGTCACCAGGAGACTTATGATGTAGAAATCCTGATCAAGTATTGTTAAAAAAAAAAAAGCTCAGTTACACAAACCCTTTTTTTTCTAACATTATTTATAGATATCTAGAATCCCAATTATCACAGTAAAACCTCATGAGATTCAATATATGGTAGTGCATGACTGTGCACGATTGTGGGATACACAGTTAGCAGTGTTCTACTTGACTTGACCAGTGAAAAGAAAGAGAAGATTTCATAAATTACTAAAAACTGTAGTTGATTTCCCTAGATACTATATCTATAAAAGGGAATGAGCTTATTGTAATGAAAATGACTTTTTTTCCATATTCCTAAAAAAAAAAAAAAAAAAAAGAAAAAAACAGCGAAGTAAAGTAATTATCTAGTTACTTTTTTTGCAAAAAATGTAAAAAAAAGTCAGTTTCATTATTTATTCTCATAAATGAAGCCTCTCATGAAGCCTCAAAGATTCGTGTTCTGAAACCTGTCAAATTATAAGTGACTATAGGCAGCTATGCCAACATATATAGTATTATGAAGGCATGTTCTACCATTGCCTCCATCTTCAGGAAGCTTGCTTTGAGCATTGACATGCAACTTCAATAGGACCACATGCATGTAGACAAAGCATGGCTACAAGGTGGTTGCAAGAATGGAGGAGTCCCAAGATGCAAAAAGGTGAATCTAGATACAAACTAAATGTCATCTATGTAGTGTTTAGATCTACTTTAAAAATACACAGTCACCATCTTTAGTTCATTAGCAGTTCATTAGCAGGGCACAACTGGTAAAACATATGAGCAAGGTACTTACAATGCCATTTGATTTGTAAAAACAGTGCCCCTGATTCATCAATAAAATCCGCGCTCGCTGGAAGCGCGAAAGTACGCGTGGCCATCGATCGCGGTTTACCGCGGTCCGGACTCGAGTGTGCGCGTACACTCGCCTCACTGCCAGCCGGATTCCTGCCTTCACAATAATGAGCAA
>NC_092858.1:95762946-95765563 GCF_032062135.1 Pyxicephalus adspersus | reverse complement strand
TGTGCCATTAGAAAGAATGATTTTTTAGGGGAACAGTGACTTTTAATGCAAGCTCGCCAGTGTAAAGCTGCCGGAGATGCGCGGCTCTGGCCGCGAGCTTTTTCAGTTGCTGAATAGCCCGATGGCGTACGATTTCGGATTGCGAATACGAATGCGCGACCGATAATCCGATTCTGCTTGATGAATCAGGGGCAGTGTCTTATTACAGCAAGCCCCTCTTATTAGGTGATGCTGGAATCAATACCCGCGATGTAGATGAAACATCCTGGCTTCCCTTTTTCATCCCCCCCTATCACACACCACTAATCTACACATCCACCCACCTATTCTTATTCTGTCATTTTTCCCATTATTTTACAATGTATTTAATAAATGCAGTGCTTTATTTTTCTGTTGGTGCTTTAGTGATTTCATTGAGTTAATTTAAGTAATTTCCCCTTTGCAAAAACTCAAGGTTAATGTAAAAAAATCTATCTTATCTATCAATCTATCTTTGTATCCATTTCACATATTCATATTACATGCAGAGATATGGGGCTATTATTATATCTGTTCATAAATATTCTCATAAAATTACATCAAACTGCTCATGATACACTGGGGAAGCAATTTCAGCTATTTGCTTGTTTTTGCCTGGAGTGCATAATTTTATATGCATCATTTCATTAATTTTTACATTACTTTTTAGTATAAACAATAGAAATGTCTGGTTTGAAGGCTTTTTATAATGATTTATTATACTTTTATCACATTACTTTATATTAAAAAAAAGAAAACTAAGTGTAATGGGCATACATACATACATATGTACACAAATATACAAGTATTACTTTAAAGGAAAAATGTCTAGCTAAAAGTAGCCACTATGCCTATGGTGCCCTACTTTTCACTATAATTATTAATTTATGCATTTATATAGTACAGACAGCTCCTGCAGTGCTTTCACAAAGTTCATAGTAATATCACTAAAATGTAATGACACAAGTCACACAAACTTTCCCTTTTGATTGTGCAGTATTAAAAAAAAAAAAAAAAAAAAAAACCTGAAATGCTAACTTCTAGCTTGCACTTTCAATGGGATGTTTTTTTCATGATCCATTCTTGGAAGCACCAGCTGTTCCAAGTATGAATCTGCACTTCTAAATCACAACTGGGAATAACATCCACAAAAAAGATGAAGTGAAACAGAAAGGGTGCTCGTTTTTTCCCAAGCAATTTATATCTTTCTCACTTTTTCCGTCACTTGAGTTATATCTGATCTTCTCACAGCAATCTATTCTTGTGTCATTTCTCCATGGCCTGCAGGCAGTGGAAAGGTGTTAATCACAGTAATGTCAGGACTTGTTAATTCTCATTATCATGTGTTTATTGGGGGATGGAAAAAGAGAAAACTTAATTTTTTTGTGTATACCGTTTCAGAACTTCAATACAATGTGGCAATTCTAGTAGCCATGGGAAACATTATTATTCCAGGACAGTGAATTCCCTTTATACATTGTGACAAGAAAACAAAGAGCAGAGATACAATATAATTAGTGTCATACCATAAAATCAGAACTCCATAGCAGTGCTCTAGTATATACAAATTTTTAGAGGGAATGCACAGCTAATATATATATATATATATATATATATATATATATATATAAATATATATACATATATGCAAGCAGTTTTTAAGAAACAATTTGTACTAGAAAAGAACGAATTTCTTCAAAGAATAAAGTTCTTTCTCAAAACAAATCCGTTCTACTGCATTGCAGCCCTGAATGCAAACAAAAATGATTCTGAATACACATTTGTTACTTGCCTATTCTTGTTTATTAACGGCTTCACTCTCGATCGCTACTTCTCTTCTCTAAAAGTTAGATAAGATATAGGTGAATGAATTATTAAAAATCAATGCCCCAAGTCAACATAAAGACAAGAAAATTGGGGCACTTTTGGTGACTGAGGACTAGTTTGTTCTATGCATTACATTTATGGTCAAATAGTTAAATGGTTGCATTCTTCAGTCCTAAACAACTAAGGCTGTGTATGCACATTCAATATGAAAATGAATGAGTGCTGTACACACAGCGCAGTTTTGTTCTATGTTTTGCAGTTTTGTTCAACACCTTGCTGTGTCCTTCCCCATTGACCTGTACAGTGGTCGTTCACCATCAGTCATTTATGGATCCATTGGGACTGATCCATGAACAACTTTGGGTGACTGCCGAACACATGTCAGATTCTCGCCTGAAACAAGCCCGACCACTCATATCGAGTGAGAATCATCAGATGTGTGTATATAGACAGAGACTTATGAGTTGATTTACTAAATGCATTACTAAACTTCACAGAATAAATACTCACTTCAGTAATCCAAACAGGTGAAAAGCAAATTCTTGTTTACTTTGAATACTCAATGAATATTGGGTAATTTAAGTGAATATTCACATAATTTAAATTAAATTTCACATAATAAGTAATCGGCTGTTTAAAGTCCACTGGTTTTTAGACACATAGGGCCTGATACCCTGTTTCCCCGATTATAAGGCACTGTCTTATATTTTTTGAAATGCCAAAATATGCCCTAGGTCTTATTTTCAGGGGGATGTCTTATTTTTCCATGAAG